>NW_028277034.1:27965000-28055000 GCF_059951505.1 Python bivittatus
TGAGCTTGCCTATATATATATATATATATTATAATAATAATATATAATATATATATATATATTAGCTACTGTTATAATTCACAGTTGAAATGTCAGTATCAATTGTTCTTTTCATCGTCCTTTTTGATATATTGGATTATTCAGTTTTGCCTTTTATCGTTAGCAGAATGACAATTACAAACAGTTCTAACTATATGCACACACTTTGGCAATGAAATGGGTGCAATCTAAAATGATTACCATTTCATAATGTGACTGAATGCAACAGATAAACCCTGTTTGCCATCCGGTCATGTGATCTTTCAGATACCCAGGTGATAAGCTCAGTCTGATAAATAGCTGAGGCTGGAACAATTAAGGTTTTCACAAAGACACACAGAGTATTTCTCACGCTAAGCGGGAAAGAAGAAGTTGATGGTAGATAAGAAGCTGGAAGAAAAAGAGTTGTAGGAGTTTGGGAGATAGAGAAGATGACTTAGTTTAATTTAGTCAATTAAACCATTCTTCTTGTCCAGTAATCAACAATAGGCATTTAAATATTATTTTATGTTTACACTTGCATGTTTTCATTTTGTACATATTATCTCCACTGTTATTACTTTTGTGTTAAAGCATTTCAGACACTCTGGAATCAGTAGTTTTAATGGCAGATTTAGTGTTCCTAAGAAATGAAAGATTAATTTAGTCAACTATTACATGATGTCTTTTCCTGTTACAATAAAAATAATAAAAATTGAGTTATAGAAATTACATTATGAAACTGTGAATAAATAAACAGTTCCCATTAAATAATAATAATAAAAAAAGTATCACAATCTGGTACTTTTTTTTCCTATACTACCAAACAATTATAAGTCTATTCTCAGTTAATCTGACAATATGGCCAGACAGCATAAAGTGAACTACAGTGATTTATATATTATTCAACAATCCCATCTATTGTAGGAGGACAGCCATGTTAGTCTATGGTGGCAAAAAGTCAGAAAGGAGTCTGACAGAACTTTTCTGACAAACACATTTTATTGAAAGACATAAGCTTTAGTGAACTGCAGCTCACATTATCGGATGTATAGAATGAGTAGAATGATGTAAGATTTAAATTGGGGTGAAGTGGGGGAAAAGGGAAGGAAAGATATGTCAGTTATGAAGATGCAGGTTACATGTGAGGCAGAGTAGAGGTACCTTATCAATTAGCAACTGCGATGTATTAAAACCCATTGTGTTTGTTGAGACCTTCTGAGATTGCCTGATACCTTCTGATGTATGTGAATTCAATAATTTCTTGCTCAATTGCGTTGTTAAAGTCTTGTTTTTCCAAAACAGTCACTTTGAGGTCTGCCATGGAATTTCCTGGGAGGTTGAAATGCTCTGATATTACTTTTTTCTTGTTGTGAGTCCTGATGTCAAACATTTGTCCATTTATCCTTTGTGCAAAGTTTGTTTCATTTGCCCTGCATAGAATCCAGAGGGGCATTCCTAGAAGATGATGGGATATATCACACTGGAGGGAGAGCATATGAAATTGCATCTAATCTAGTGTGTGTATTTCTTGGGGCCTGTGTACATATATGGTACTCCTTCAGGTTCATAGAAGATATACTGTTGTGCAGTTCATCTGTCTGGAGGGGGCTTTACAGTCCTAGTCTAGAAGCTCAGAGTCTATCACAATTGGAGCACTGGAAGTCCATTGTTGTAGTAACTGTGGGTGTTATTCTGTGACGCCGTTCATGGTTTTCTATCAGTTTTTTTAACAGCACTTGTCTTCAAAGCCAGTGGAGGCTTCATAGCACAGGGCTTGCCAGCAGGTTCTGTCAGCAGCCACAGCTTCTGTTTCCTTTGGCTGGATGTCACAGCGGTGCAGGGTTTCTTTTACAGCTTTGTAGCAGTTGCATAGTCAAATCTGAGGCCTCTTCCCAGACTCCAGTACACTATAAAGCAACTGGTGAGGGATACAGTCGTCATCCATTCTAATGACATGTCCCACTCACCACATCTGGGCTCTGATAATCAGAGACTCAGCGCTGATGGACTTTGCACAGTCCAAAACCTCCAGGTTGGAGACATGTTCTTGCCAATGAATGCCAAGGATAGAGCAGAGAGCATGCATGTGAAATTTCTCCAGTTCTTTTATGTGCCTTTGGTACAGAGTCTGGGTCTCACATCCATATAGCAGAGAAGGATTAACCACAGGTCTGTAGTTTTCAGTTTTGTGGAGATATGGACGTTGTGTTGCTTGAGCACTAGCTGGCCTTGCTAATCCTGGAGTTATTGTCATCATTGTCATCATCATTGTCCTCAAGTATTTATGTATTTATTCTTTTTAATTGTTGTACGCCGACCAGAGTCACCTTGTGTGAGATGGGTGGCTATATAAATATGATGGATGGATGGATGGATGGATGGATGGATGGATGGATGGATGGATGGATGAATAAATGTTGAAGCGTTTACATTTGTTATCTAGGTGTTGTCAACAGTGATTTTTGCTTCTATGGGGTTGTTATTTGGTACAGGCTGGTAAAGTACTTCAGACTTGTTCAGGCTGATAGTCAGGCCAAACAACATGGCAGCATCTGAGAATTTATTCAGCATGAACTGTAGATCGCTGTCTACAGGAGTGTACGGTCATCAGCAAAAAGGGTTTCTTGGATGACAGCATGGAGGCACTTCATCTGTGCATTCAAGCAGCATTCAAAGAAAGAGCTGTCCAATTGGTACCTCATGTACAGTCCCTCCTTCAAACCCTGGACAGCACGTGACAACATGCAAGTGAAGAACAGATTGAACAGGACTGGGGCTAGCACACAACTCTGTTTTACCCAATCATGGCAAATATCATGTCTGCTGTACTCTGTTCTGGCCAAATGCTACACTGTGCCTCTAAGGGGTTCTTTTCTGAGACAGTGACAAATCTGTTCAGGAGAATGCAGGCAAAGATCTTGCCTGCAATGGACAGCAGTGAGATACCCCTATAATTTCTGAAATCTGATTTGCTTCCCTTATTTTTGTAGAGAGCCATAATGAGGGCATTGCAGAAGTCATCAGGCATCTCCTTTGTGGACCAAATGTCTTCCAAGATGTCTTGGAACACCTGTAAGGCATTAGGGTCTAGTGCTTTGTACATCTCAGCAGGAATGCCATGCTGTCCTCTTGCTTTATTTGAGTTGATCTGCAAGACTGAAATATTGAAAGCACAATACATTTGAACATTAATTCAAGTAAAGTGCTATCAGAAAAGCCTACATTTTAGAATGCCAAGACTTTAAGTTGTAATGATGACAATCCTAGTAATACAGTGTTTAAATTCTGCAAAGAGTTACATGCAGAACAGTCTTGACTTATCTGAGAGGAACACTGGTTATTAAAATCTATTTTCTACATAGCATTAAAAAATAAGTTGACAGAATTTTCCCATATCACAACCCTATTATAATTCTCTTTATCTGTAATCAATTTTCTTCATGAAATCATAGATCAAGTTCACTTGCATATTTATTCATTTATTCATCACCTTTATATGTTTAATTTATATGAAATATGGCAGATGGAAAGTTGTTCAACAAATATTTAAATAATTATTTTCATTGTTTTAAGTATTTCAGAAAATAACAGTATGTGGCATATTGAACCATGTTGGACTTAAAATATGGATTCAAGTGAGAGTTCATATTTTATCGTAACGTTATTGCTCCTTGGCCTAATATGCTATAAAGTTGCACCACTATGTAAAATAAACAGCCTGACATATAAGATAAAATTATTCCCTCTCCCCTCTCCTACCAGCTTGTGTAACTGTAAAAAAATTACAAATGCTCAATGGAGAGAATTTTCAAATATTTTGATCATTATTGGAGGAAAATGTCTGTCCTGTTACAATCTTTTAGAATAATAGTAAATATAAGTAGTTTTCTTTTCTTTTTTTTTCCTCCTTGTGTGCAATGAACAGTGGTGACAAGTATCACGTATGAAGTAAATGTGGACAAGTAAATACAGGTATCAAAAGAGCTCATTTCACAAATAATTTTCCTATTTCTTAAATATTTCTATTTAAAATAAAGTTATGGAGGTGGAGGCATTACTTTTCATTCAACCCTTGTAGATTTTTTTTTGGGTATTTGAATTCCTGTTTGTGAATCTGCATAGTATAACTGTAGTGAAGAATATAAAGATGCAGTGAGTTAACACAGAACCTATCATGTCCTATACAATGTATAAAGTCACTATTAAAACTTACCTATCTACTCATGGTTTCCAAAAAGATCACAATTCTTACAAATAATATCTAAGAATATTTGCCCTCCAAACAATAAATTCCCCTCCCCAATACATCTGAGCATGCAAGACTGGGAGTAAAATGGAAATCATAGTCCAGAATATCTGGAGTATACCAGATCAAAGGATTCAGATCATTTACAATTCAATCCCATGCCTGTTAATTCAAAAGAAATTCTATTAAGCACAGCGAAATTGTAGTAAATAACTAGTGGAAAATAAATGGATTGCCACATTTCTAGACATTTGTATATATCTAGTTTGTTCTATTATTTATGATAAAGAAATAATTTGAGTTAGTCTTTATAAGCACAACCTGATTTCGCTACCTCTGCAAACATGTTTAATGTGTCACTGTTCTTGTTTGTGGATGTGATTGTGATTATAAACAGGTATAACTACTGTGAAAGAAAATTTATTTTGGGAGGTGGGGTAGGTGGATACTAATCTGTGAAATACAATTTAAAAGGCATTGTCTTGCAACCAGTGAGAAAAATGAAACAATTGCAGTAATAAAATAGTGGTTTTTAATTTTTATTTGTTTATTTAAGGAATTTATATGGCTGCCCAGTTTGAACAATTGGGACTCTGGGCAGCATACAATCAAAAAGAGAAGAGAAGAGAAGAGAAGAGAAGAGAAGAGAAGAGAAGAGAAGAGAAGAGAAGAGAAGAGAAGAGAAGAGAAGAGAAGAGAAGAGAAGAGAAGAGAAGAGAAGAGAAGAGAAGAGAAGAGAAGAGAAGAGAAGAACAACAAACCAGTACAGTTACAAACAAGAACAAGAATGAATAGGCATTTGGGAACCCAAATTTATATTATACTCCTCCATGTGGGAATTTCAATCAATTTAGCCCTAGTGCCTTTCTAAAGCCCAGCAGGGTTCAGGCCAAACGTATGTTGGGGGGGAGGTCATTCCAGAAGGCATTTGCCATTTAAAATGCCTAAACTAAATTAACTGCTGCGTATATTTAAAATATATAATTATTATTATATAGGAAACAGCTGACAATAAATTAAACCAGAACAGAAAGATGAATCACCTTACAGAGTTTTTTGTACAGTAGTCTTTGTGGTTGTGACCAAATAATATGCATTAATTTGCTTAATCTTGGACAAAAGATTGCAAGAAGCAGCTGCCAAGATGAAAGTATTCTAGACCTCCCTTGTCACTGAATCTGGAGTATGAAACTGACAAAACTTCTCAATTTCATTATTAATAGTGAAGAGTTCTTTCAAAAACAGACAGTAAAAGTCCTCATATTTTGTTTTCAGTTTTCGATAGGCATGTTTTTGACCACTGTGGGAGATAAGAAACTGAACTACATAGTTAGTTGCTGTAATCCAGTACAACTTTCATACCATCTTATGCATGGAGAGAAAGGGGGTTATGAAAGATTTTGTGCATATAGACAGACTTGGAAATAATGTGTGTATATCTAACATATACAAACATTTGTGTACTGTAAAATTAAATGATGTATGGTGAACTAAGCAATGCTGTTGATGTTTTGTCCCAGTGCCTGGAAGCTGTGAGGGTCTGGATGGGAAACAACAGGCTTTGGTTGAACCCTAACAAGAGTGAGTGGCTCTGGGTATTTGGGCATTCTGGATCTAGAACTTTACTATATTTGGTACTGGATAGGGTGGCACTACCACAGACAGAACCAGTGTGCACTTTGGGTGTCCTTCTAGACTCACAATTCCTGCATGAGGAACAGGTAGCTGTCATGGTTAGGAGGGCCTTTGCACAGCTTCATGTTGTGTACCAGTTGCATCCTTTTCTGGACCATGAGGCTCTACTCACAGTTACTCATCCCCTGGTCACCTCTAGAATGGATTAATGTAATGCACTCTACAAGGGGCTGCCCTTGAAGAGCATTTAGAAGCTTCAACTGGTACAGAGTGTGGCTGCTTGGGCAGTTACGTGTGCCCCTAGGATGGCATACATTACGCCTTTGCTTGGGAGCTTCATTGGCTGCCAGTTTGCTTCTAGGTGCAATTCAAGGTGCTAGTTTTAACCTTTAAAGGCATGGGACCAGGTTATTTGAAGGACTGCCTCTTTCCAATTACATCTACATCCCAGCAGATCCAGCAGGAGGGGTATGTTGCGGGTCCTGTTTGCTAAAGAATTCCATCTGATGGGACCCAGAAGACGTGCCTTTTCTGCTGTGGCTCCCACCCTCTGGAACATCATTCCCCCCAGGGTGAGGTTAGCCCCATCCCTTTCCCTTCTGGAAAGTCCTTAAAACAGTTTTTCCAACAACCTTGAGGATCCCACATGGAGCCTGAGAGGCAGCTGCATTGTGCTTAGGAGATTGTTATTCTCCCTCAGATTTGGTTTTTATTAATGTTTATTTGTTTGTAATGGTTGCTGTATTCTTTTTATCTGTTTTTTGGCTTTATGCCACCTAGAGCCACATTTAGTGAGATGGGCGGCTATATAAATTTGCTAAAAAAATAAATAGTAAGAATATGTGATTTTTGTCTTCAGTAGTGCAACTATTAGATATATAACATAATGTGTTGTTAAGGTAGTTAGTAATCTGTACTATCCCAATCTACAATGTTCCCCAGTTTTCTGTTATTCTGATTTCCAAGAATCATAAACTGAAAAAAAAAAGTTTAAATTTGTAATTTCTTATAATCTGAAGCATTTCACAATGATTGCAATAAAATTTTGATGAAAGGGAAGCTAAAACAGAAAGACAAATGGCACATATCATTTTCTTGAATCATTGAGTTAAAGTCTATTTTCCTGTTTCAGAATCCAACACTTTGCATTTGTAACTGTCAGCTGAACTATTGGGAAAAAATCCATTAACAGACCCCACATTAGGTTAACTTAAGTAAGGGTAAATAATAGTTACATTACACGGTCATTTCCTTAGATACTGAATCTTCGTTATCTCTTTAGGGGCATCCACTCACATCATGTTTTCATTTGACCAAATGCATTCAGACTGCACACTCAGTGAATGTACTAGCTATGAAGCAAATTGCAGCACATCAGCAACTTTGGCGCAGCTATGAAGTTTTCAAAACTAATTGAATCAGCATACAAAACATGTTTTCCCTATGCAATATATCTCATTATAAGCAACCTCTTTATGACACACACCTCCCAATAATATGCAAAATTCAGTTACTTATTTAGTCTGCCTTCTGTTTTTCCATGTGATTTCCATTTTACATTGAATTTTTTAATAAACTTCAGATCTGCTTCTGAATGTGGTTATTAGCAATGACCTATGACAGCATAATAATGAAATGTTAAGGAATACTTAGACTGAGAATATAATTGAGAAAGTGTCAGTCTATATTTTTCAATGGAACTTCATCTAAAATTATTTTCATCCAACCAGAAAACAGTAGAAAAAAAGGAAAATGCAGCGCATTGGAACAATATAATATAATTTTAAAAAGTGACATGGAGAGCATGTCTCTAAATACCAGTTGCAGGGAAGGGAAATGCTATTCAGTTTTAGGTTATTAGATGACAGAATTATAAATATTTTATTTTGCTATACTAAAAGAACATGCCAGTTCACAGAATGACATAACCTGCTCCAGCTCCAAAATATGACAAAGCTGGGAAGAGTTCTCAAGATAAACCATTAAGGTCTCTTGCAGATCACTTAAATAATAATGTTATCATGACAAGGCACATGTCCTTTCCATATATTAGAACCAGAAATGCATATATGGGACATAAAATTCACAAGGAGGCCAGCAACATGGTGCATTTCATTTCTTCCTTTGTCTAGAATGAATTTAACGCTCTGAAAATACATGATGAAAAGTTCTCATATCTGCCATTAAAAAGGACAGCAGCAATGAGATGCAGTCAAAATGCTATCATGACTCAGATTTGAATGTATCATTAAATTAGATGAAATATATGAAAAGGCCTTTTGCAGATAATGCTGTATGAAACAATGCAACCAATGCCTTTAAGCGTTACAAACTGTTGAATTTTCAGATACTTTAATCTGAAAATGCCTGTAATTGACACAGAAAGACTTTCAGAATCTAAATAATAAGAAGAAAGGAAGGAAATAGTGTGTGTGTGTGTGTGTGTGTTTCCTTTCTTACTATATATAGAATGATTTCTGATTATAGTACAAATATCATAATCTAATGTAATAACTTCTTTTAAACTCCAGCAAGATCTCTATAACTAGAACCTGAAGATTAATCTCCAGATAACCTATCACTGAAGACATTTTCCAGAAATATGCAATATATCTGAAACAGGCTTGCAATTTTAGTGGTTCCATTGTGAGAACAGTTAAAGAAGGAACATTGAAAAAACATGAAAAAAATAATGAGGAATCTTTCTGGAATCTGAAGAATGTGTCAGCCTGTCAGTTAATAAGCTCTATTAAAACTCACTACCTAGCACTTTAAAAGAACCTAGGAAACTGCCATAACTTTGGTCAATCTATTAACCTAATATTTGCTGCTTTTATATGGAATGACACTTTGGAGCCCCCTGCTATGAGATTATGCCACAACATTTTATTTTTTTTTTAATTTTTAAAGTATTATTTTAAATATAAGAAATAAGTAAGCAGTAAAGAAGATCAGGCACAGATTACAAAATACAGGTGATAAAGAACACATCTGAAATATCATAACACTAATTATTCCAATACATCATTAGAAATTTATATTATAATAAGATATTCGATATCCTTTTTCTAGTCAAAATCCACATATCTCTGCTGAGCTTTAAACTAAAAAGCACTTGGTCAACATTGTTCAAATCTTTAGATAGCAATAAATTAAAAATCCAGCACATGTCTATTCTAGAATATGTTCTGTGGGCTGAAGAGTAATAAGTATACTCTCTCCCTGAAGGATACTTAGTTCTCCAAGTATCCAAGCGAGATGACAAATAGTCTAATACATTTAAAGGGAGCTTGCCAACATTTCTTTTTGAAGTAAATTACTTGTCCAGGAGACAAGATAAAACCCCATTCATATCCCCAAGTACAAAAACATCTTCCTTGGCAATTTCAAGGGGAAGTTGGAAACATATTTCATAGAATTTTGTTTTGTTAATGCTTGGAGCATAGACTGAGACAATTGTTAATTTTCCAGATTTGGTCTAAAAGTTTACTATAATGAATCTTTCTCCTTCATCCTACTACATAACCTTTTGAATTGGAAATGTCAGCAACTGAACTATTTCCTTCTGTATGTAAAACAGGTGTCAGTCTGCCAGTATGCTTAGTTATGACTGGTACAAAGGACAATTTGTAGTTGTCATGGCAACAGCTATTAGTTCTGTGCTATTATAGCAGGGAGTGGCCATTTTGTTGAGCCTGAAGGCAACAGTTCCCTTTGAAGTGAAATGCCGGCATCCTTGCTCCAAAAGAGTAATGGAGCAAAAATTATAGTCGATTACATTTTAATTTAAATTAAAACAAATCAATTAAATGAATATGCATTTATTTATTTATTTTTCTCTTCTGTTACACTAACATTTGTAATACAGCAACAATTTCTGAATTTGCTGTAAAGGGTGCATTTAAGGTTAAGGGCACTGCAGGAAGTTGGGGAGTTCAAGTTTTGTCCCCCGAAACAAAACCAATGTTTTAACATAGATACAATGTTGCATCAATATGCCCATAAAGGAATTGTGGGAAATATTTTAAAAAAATACAATTTGGTGGTAATAAATATTACTCTGGAAATACAATGCAAGTTTCAAGATTGATATGATTTTCATATATTATTTTAGATAACATAATGAATAGTCAAAGAAGACCCATTAAACTGTATGTGAGAGGAAGAGAACTCGGCTTTATAATGAAAAATGAGGTAGGGAGGGTTGCAAGATAAAAATACTTATAAGGACACTGGCAAAAGAAGAAACACATTCCAATTTCAAATTAGAAATGATAGAGAGAGAGAAAATGAAAATGGAAAAAGAATCTGAAAATTCAGTTTCATTTTATTCTGCCCCAAGATAGAAACTGATGAGCACAACGTTAAAGTAACCTTGGATTGTAAAATATTAGAGATACCAGTCATTAATAGGGAAATGCAAACAATATAGGCTTGCTGAGAAAGGAATCCATCTTGAAAACCCATTATTTTCCAAAATTTTAAAACCTGATTGTAGATAAATTAATAATGTAGTTTTTTATTTCTGATTTTCTCCATAAATACCCATTCTTAGCCTGGGGAAAAATCCCTTTCCTGTAATTTTAGATTTAGAATAGTATATCTCAAATAAATTGAAAGTTGGATTTTGTTAAGGATTAGTAATACAGAGTGCCATTACATAATAGTGCAATTATAGTTTCAGTATTTTTTTTCATGCAGCCATAACAGCCAGAATATAAAAATGCATCTTTAAGAGTCTACTCAGATCTTCTATGCAAACTCTTACTAAAAAACAAGGGAAAAGGGGAGAGAGAGAGAGAGAGAGAGAGAGAGAGAGAGAGAGAGAGAGAGAATATATATATACTGTACAAATTAAGTAACCAACACTGCAATCTTTCCAACTCTCAAACTGGTCTTGTAAATCCTAGTTTTCTATTTCTTTAGATGTGTCCTGAGTTGGATTCTCATACCTGGTTCAATGCTACTGCTATTTCTTCAAAAGATTCTCTTCAAACATAAGACCACCTCTAGACATAGAACTGATTGTAAGAAGTAAGTTATGGGGAAAGTGAAGCTTTTGTAATTAGGGAGGAAAATGGAGGCACAATCTAAAACTCTTTAAGAAAACATTATTACAAAGCCATTGGACAATATTTCTTGAAAATCACAGGAGGGAGGCTTTCCTTCTGGATCTAAAAATAGGGTCATGGCATATATTTGAATGTTTATCATGGTGCTCTTAGTGAGAAAAGCATTATGAAATGGCCATGCAGAGTAGGATAGGCCACCAAGGAGCGAGGAACTGGTGGTTGAATATTCATGAACTGCAGTCTGACTGAAATTGGAAATTGCTCAGCTGCCTGAGTAGCTCTTATAGGGGCATTTGTGTGTTCTTCCCTGTGGATTTGCTCATTGTTCTATCATTAAGTCCCTTTAAATAGAAAAGGTCCATGGAGAGATAATTCTTGATAAACTAATTGAGCAAGCCAAACAGAATTTGAAGACAAGAGCAGCCAATACAATTAGCTCCTCACAGAAACTCTGCACTTAAGTTCTAGGGTCAGCTTGAGAGAAGTCTGCAGTTTTAAGTAAGTCAGAACAGAGTCCATTTACTATCGTTTGGATTACGCTGCAAAGTTCCCCAAAGTTTTATGATAAAGGTCTTGGTGAAAGCTTGAATATTACAAGAGGAAATGTGAAGAAAAATACATGTTTAGATGAAAATGATAAGAGTTTAAATCAATTTATTTATATTTATTACCATTTGTACTGAATGAGGATATATTTGCATTTTAAAAAAGGGTTCAAAAGCCCTCCTTTTTGAATTGTAGGCAACAGTATGCAATGAACACATAATTGTGCCTCTTCAAACACCCAGGTTTCCTATTCTGATGTTGTTTTTAATTAAACAATTTTAAAAGGATACTAGAATGCTAAAAAGACAAGTGTTACCCTTTAGTATCATATTTATTTCCAATCATTCTTTGGATTGGCACTCTTAGAAATTAAAAATCACATGTGGCTGCTTTGTTCTGAACTAGGCTCACGTATCCAGAAAATGAGAAAGATAAGGTAGGGTCTTTCAAAGAAACCCTGGAGAAACGAAAACCTTTTGAAGCAGAGTCCTGTACTGCTGGGAGTGCACAGATGCAGAGATGATTTCTGCACTGATATTACACAATTTAAATGCATCTTGTACATTTTAAAAAAGTATATCTGCCTTGTCTTAGTCTCCACTACTGATTTTTGAACTGGGAATATGGACTGTAATCAGGCTTTATTCTAGACAGCACTCACAAGTACCCCATGAGATGAGAGAGAGTGACAGACCCAAAGTCACCCAACTGGCTTTCATGCCTAATGGAGGCCTAGAACTCACAGACTCCTGGTTTCTAGGCCAGCACCTTAACTGGTACACCAAACTGGCCTTATAGAGCAAGTTCCAACAGTCTAACCAAGATAACAAGGACATAAGTGGCCAAGAACAAAGCCTCCTAGTCCATGAATGGCTGCAACTGGCTCATAAGATAAAATTGTATGAAAGACAAGATGGTTCAAGATGAGCCATGAGGCCAGGAGACACTCACAGTCAGCACCCACAGCTATTCCATTTTAGGATTCAGTTTAAGTCTCTTTTTGGCCTCCAAACTTTTTGTTAGAATCTCTGCTCTGTCTCCTGCCCAGCCTCCTGAGGTATAGCTGTATAAATGGATATCATTGATAAAATCATGATACCTCACCCTGTGCCAGGGAACAGGTGGGAGAGGGGGAAACAGGGCCAAACCCTGTGTCATCCCATAATGGAGTACTTGAGAACTCAGCCTCTATCCTTCCACCAACACTGAATGGAATTGTTCAGGAAGGACAAGAACCATTGCAGACAGTGTCCTCCTTTACCAACACTCACAATTAGTCTAAAATGATACTATGGTTAATGCTACTGAAGCCCTCTAAAAGCTCAAGGTGGAGCAGGAGAGTTATATTTCCCTTATTCTGGTCCTGCAAAATGTCATTGACACATATGACCAATGTGGTTTTGGCCCATATCTAGGCCTGAATCCTGATTGGAAAGGGTTCAGATAACCTGTTTCATTCAGAGCTGTTTGTAGTTGTAGCCCATCCACCTTCTAAACCCCCTTCCCTTCCCTTCCCTTCCCTTCCCTTCCCTTCCCTTCCCTTCCCTTCCCTTCCCAGGTTGGAGATTGGTTGATAATTCTCTAGAATAATGGGTCAAGGGATAACTTCTTAGGGAGTCACAACAATGCCTCTTTTAAGGCAGAAGCAATACTTCTTCAACTGAGGTTGAAGATTAATGAGATATGTTCTTATGCACTTGTGAGCTGCATCCTGCTAAAACCATCAGTGAAATTACCATAAATATATAGGGCTTTGGATAGTAACCTTTTCCTAGGCACTGCTGGTACCTTTATGTTTCTGGCTGAGATTGTGTGAATCAGTGAGCCACTGAACTGAATGTTACACATCCACATAAATTGTTTAACGTTCTCAGACCATGAAATAACCCTGGTCTGTGGATCATTCTGTATCGGAAGGTTTATAATAGGTTTCTGTCTAGCTTCACATTTTAAATCATAGCTTGTTTTAATAATAATTTCCTCTAATGGCCTGATTCATAAATAATGCTAAGTCACAAACTATGACTAAGCTAAAATGGGGAAAGCATACAATGGCTTAGTTTGATGTGCAGACCCCAACCCAATCAGTGTGCTTCTGTGAAGTTTTTTTTTTTTTTTTTTTTAAAGTAGGTCTTTCTACTATATTCCCATAAACTT
The DNA here is from genome assembly GCF_059951505.1 of Python bivittatus. NCBI lineage: Eukaryota > Metazoa > Chordata > Lepidosauria > Squamata > Pythonidae > Python > Python bivittatus. The sequence goes on from NW_028277034.1 coordinate 27,978,678, forward strand.
CAGATATTGTCTTGCTTATTTCTTGCTCTGATGTTCTCTTACTTTGTCCATGGTTATTCTGATTTATTTATATGGCATGACTGCACATTCTTCTTATTCTTCATTACTGTTTGTTTTATTTGTCACTCTTGGTTCCCAGTTCCTAAAATATCAGAGACCATTACCAGGGCCCAGATCATATGCTATATGTTATCACATGTACAGCAGCACGAACTGGCATTTCAGAAAGCAGTTCCACAATGCTATGCATTAGGACAGCTAATTTAAATATCTTTTATATAAAAAGGTGTTTGTGTAACATTCAAAATATCAGTTGAAACTCATAATCTGATACTTAGTTAAATTAACTAGTAGAAACTAACAAGTAATTTAATGCGAACTGCCCCCTACATATCTGTGATTTTGCCCTATTAAGCATACAGTAGTTTTATTTAGGGTTGTAACAGTAAAATGACTGATACATATTTCTAAGTATACTTAATCCTACAATTTGCTAAACCCATTTTTATATAATATGCTTCTTACTACACATTCAGGAAAACCAGGGAAAGGCATACCATAATGGCAAAATGAAGAGCCTTCTTCAAATGTTAATTATTTGCAATTAGCCTGCATCAATTAGTTATGAAACCATAATTCCCCTCTCCAGAAAAACAAAATAAATTCCGTGTACTGATTAAAAAGAAAAAAATGCAGTACTGTGCCAGCAGTGTCATTTCAGGTTTACATTTTTATGTCTTTCTCTTACATCTCACTAGTTACTGACAGACAGACAGACAGACAGATGATAGATTCACTTAGTAGTTTTAATAGTTTTAATATTTTTAATATTTTAATATTTTATTCACATTGTAGTTTTATAATTTAATCAATTCGTTTTCTTTATTTAGACTTTTAAAATATGCTATTACTTCTATTTACAGGGTTTTGTAGATTGAACCATTTTATTTATTTCTATAAATCATATAGAAAATGTCTTTCCATTCAAATCCAAATCCTGTAATCCTTGGATATGCATCCAATCAACGCTGGCTATATGGAAGCCTGCTTTAGGGTTGATGGAATCAGCTGCAATTATGTCATTATGAGAAATGAGCCAAACTCATAGTATTTAATCACTAGCACATCTTCAACTTGTTTAAACTATGGGTAGGGAATCAGTCAGAACTGGGACCAAGTGGAATGGAGTCAAGATTTTCAGCCTGAATCGTAGCCCAAACAAAAATTATTCCAAAACCTTGTGCTGAAAAAAAAAAATTCATTTATTTGAGTTTCATCATCTTAAATATATACATGAATTTTATAGGCACAAGTAATTCATTTCTTCCATGTCATCAGTCCTATTAATAAAATATTACGTTGTGACAGATTTACTGTAGTTCCCAAATGCTATGTAAGGAACAACATAGGATACCCTATGTTATCAGTGCAAGTGTCTGTTTGATTTCATGCTGTTTCAGTTTTAATGACAAGCAAATTATTTTAGCTGACAAATAAATCAATGGAGGAAAACCTAGTGTTTGATGGTACTGTGTATAAGTTTCTTTCAGTTCACTAGAAGCCAGATATAGAGGTTTTGTTTTAAAAATGCATTCTAAATGTTCTATAACTCTCTTCCAAGCACCCAAAGTTTTTCATTCCCTGTAAAACAAGTTTCAATATTATTCCAAGAGTGCTTCTGATTATTTTTGGAATTTATTTTGGTGTTATTTTTTAAACTTCATTGTTGCAAGGAGTGACAGGTAACTCTGCAATCTTGTTGACTGTTTATATTTTCTGATCTGAATGTGCCCCATGGGTGGTGTTCAGTTTCTGTGTTCAGTTAATGAAGTACAAAAACCAAGTGTTTGCAGACTGCATTCTGGAGAGAAAATGTATAATGAAAAACAGGATATGTATAAATATTCTAAGGTAAGTGCAAGATTCTGGTACCCCACCCATGTGATTTTCACTAATTTGGTTGCTTCCTTTAAGAAAAATTCTGAGAACAAATTATTTTCCATCATATTGAAGGAAAACAAAGAATACATTGTTGATACAGTATACGCTGGAGAGTTAGCCATAATGTAACTATATCTATATCATATAATTATAATGTATAAAGAAAGAATTGACTGTGAAGATTAAGTCCTTGACTTGATTAACTAACCTCTAGAGAGCTGCCCTGTTGAAAAACTGAAATGCACTTCTGTGTCAGTTACCTTGTCTATGAACTGTAGGTATGACAATTTAGCATCAGCTCATTGCTGTTTTTCTTTTAAAAAAAAATTTTATGTGTGTGTGTGTGTGTACACACAAAAATGCACACACACACTTATGAGTTTGCATCTAATTTGAATATGGGATACTAACTGAAATAAGAATTTTTACTGATACTTCACATGATAAAATGGCAGAAATTATATATATCTGCACTGTTTTTATCAACATTAGCATGCTCTTGTTTTCATAGGGAAGCAAAATAATGCTTTTCATATCAATTGTGCACCTGGATGTGAATGGAGGTTTAGACTTAGATACACATTTTAGGTTTGGTTTTTTAGTAAAAAAAGAAGAATGGTATTCTACGCACTGAAATAAGATGGAAATTGTTCCTTAAGTAAAGATAAGCCCCTTTAGGACTTGGTTTGAAATGAATCTCCCCTTTCTTTACTTCTTTTGTAGCTACTAGAATAGTTCAAGGTTCACCAGTGAAGTGCAGATCTATGAAGGAACCAGAAATGAAAGAGATTCTAATGGTGAGAGGTTATGGGTTCTTCATTCCTGCCATCAAATGTTATTTTATAGTTGGGATGACATAAGTAGAGTATTTCATTTGCTACCATCAATATTGTTTCGTTTCTAGGCTTCTGAATGGCTTTTTGAAAATGCTATTTCTATCTAATCCTCACCATCAAACTACCAACCTGACCTGGCATTCATAAAATATTAGTTCTTTGTAAATCTATAAAAATTAAGTTCTGGGCAGCTTGAATCCACATAGGCAGGGTGAGCTTTTATTTCTCATTAAGTAAGCTGAAAACAAGACTTATTTATATTACTGTAAGTGGACAAGGATACCACTGATATAGTTGAAACCTGACTCAGTTAGCAAATTAAGATACCAAGTAGCCATGTTAAGTCCATGATAGCCAATTGTAATCTGCTGAGTTGCATAATCCTGGAATCCAAGTTAGGGATAGATTGTCATGGAGAAAAATCTATCTATGTGGTCTCTAGGAGTCGAAAATGACTTGATTGAACATAACCTATCACAATGCACATTAGGGTGTTTCTATATGAACAGCATGCAATCTACTGAAATATCATAATATGATTTAAGAATATTAAATGCTAAATGTCCTTTATTACAGTACTAGTAAAAAGACAGAATCTGCATGAAAACATCACAATGCATTTTATTTATTTATTTATTTATTTATTTATTTACTTGCTTACTTATTTATTTATTTATTATCTCACTGTGGCTATCTGTGGATACCTACACCATTTAATATTTAATTAAGAAGACATATATGAATTTTGGACATCCATGAAACTGCCCAAGGTTGGGGAGATTTATGTTGTTGTTGTTGTTGTTGTTGTTGTTGTTGTTGTTACCATTATTATAAAGACCTGATTTCAAGTAGTGTTATTTAGTATATTTTATCTATTTTACCATTTGGATCTTGCTTTGCTCAAGAAATCAGCCAGGGATATAATTATACAGTAAAGGCATGAAGAGTTATACTGAATCCACTTTGGCATGGTTCAAGATTAAAAGAATGGAAAAGCAAGTATACTTCTTGAAGCTTCTTCAGAGTAGAACTGTATTTCTTGCTTGAAATTCAATATACTGTTCTGGATGAACAAAACTTTTGGAAAAGCAACATCTGACATAGGGAAAGACATTTTCATTGTTGAGGAAGATGATTTTTTGAGTGTATAAAGGTGGTCAGATATTCTGAACAGTTTGTTTTCTTCATTCAAAGTATTAATGTTATAGCCCAGATAATGTGTGTGAACCCTGATTTTGGGAAATTTTGAAAATTAACACTCATGTGATAGTCATCTTATATGAACTTTGTAATTGTAATGCCACTCAGGAATTTAAAAAAAGTTAGAAGCTTTAAAACACGGTTATTTCCAAGAGTGATTCACTGACAAATGCTAATGCCACAAACACTGTATGCATTACTTTTAATAAAACAAGTGAAGTGTTAAAGGCATCGAACTATAATATAACCTATTTGCTTGAGCATGAGATGTACTGTTACAACATCTATATTATCACTATAAATTCCAAGCATTTTAGAGAAACTGGAAGAAGTGCAGCTGAAAGTTCAAGAGACTAAAGGCATCTCTTTCAAGTGTGATAGATGTTATAAAACATTTTGCATTTCTTCTGAGTCATTTTACCGCCTCCCTGTACTGCACTGCTAAATTTGGCAATGCTCCACCAGCAGGGGAAGGCAGTCTTGGGAAAAGATATGCTTGCTGAGAACCAAGAGACCATGCAGCCTGGATTCCCCTCAGCTAACAGAATAAATCCATATAGCCATCGTAAAAGGCAGTCAAGTGTATTCTGTTCCATTTTACACTTAAGTTGAGATGAGCATATATTTCCTCCTACCTAGGGAAAGAACCCAGCTAAGGAAAGAACCTGGCTAGATTGAAATAAAGCTCTTTTCATCTTGTATATTATACTAACAAAAACAAAATCAGCTTTTATATAATAAGGGCCCTATGTGGCTATTATATTTAATTTGATTAAATATGGTGACATCACCTGAAGTCTTCTAGGACTGATCAACTGCTGTTGGGTCAAATGAATAACACTTGGAGAGGACAGATACTTGGACATGACCTGAAATACAGAAAAGGTGATTGGTAACTTGGTAAGCTAATATAAGCTATTCAAGGATATTTGACCTATTTTTGTTTATTTTCCACACTAAAAGACATTCCAAGTAAATCTGTATGGGAGCCAAGACTCTTTACTAATTTATTTATACATACCTACAATTTCCCATTAATCATTATTGTACTGCATGATTTCTGGTGACATTCTAGCTCCATTTGGTATCATATAAAACATTTGTTGGACTTGAGAATGATATGAAATAGCTCTTGAATTAGACATAGAATTAATTTTGTGATGTTTGTTACATTTATGGTCCTTTATTACCCTAAAAGCTTGTGTTGCTTCCCTTCATTTCTTGCTTTCCCCACAATATAATTACACACAAACAAATAATAAGCCACAAACATCTGCAATTGATGACCTGAAAGCAATAGTCTATCTCCCATGGCACAGATTCTATGCTTGTTCATGGCTTTGTTTATTGACATTAAATCACACTATATTATCATACCATGTTTTTTTTGCCAGCTTCAGGGCCAAAAGAGAAAGGTTTTTAACCTCTTATGGAAATAACTGTCAATGTTAATTATATGTTTGTATATTGATGTAGGAATTCTAAGAGTAGCAATAAGGACAGCATTTCCATTTCCATCATGTTAAATTTATAGTCATTAATAAAATATTATAAAAAGAAAAGAGTCACAATCTGTGTACATGTTATTTTTGTGCATGTGCTAATAACAAGGTTATATCAAAAAATCTCAAGTCATTTTGAAAGGCAATGGAAAGCAGGAAAAAACTAACATCTAAAATAGTCTTTAAAACAAGAAAAATTCCCTGCAGTACTTAAATCCACTAAAATGTGTCAAAATAAGGATTAATCATGTGCCACAATCTCCCATACATACTAGTTCTTTAGTAAAATCTGAATGCAGGTTAGTGTTTTATCAGGGTGGTAGTGGCAGTGACAAGCAGATTATACTCCATATGCTACCAAGTGAGTTTGGTCTGCTTCTGTCCTATCCGTCTTATATTCTGTTCTGTTCCTGTAAACATATAGCATGAAATCACAGTCTGGAACTTCAGAAAAAATATTTTAATAATTCTTATTATCCCAATATTATTATTAGGATACAGATATATGAAACAAGGGAAAACAGATATAGAGCTCACTGTGCATTTCTTAGATTAATCTTGGATTATATATTAAGAAATCTATGCATTTCTTAAATTAGCTTGCTTAATCTAACAGAGAAATGTTAAACTTGTAAAAAAACAAAGATTATCCATGATGTTCTGTATATGACAAAATAAACCTTATGAATCCAGGGAAAAGTTTACAGGGGAAAGAGAATTCTTTAGTCAGATACCACTGTGTGTTCTTGGCACACACTTCAGGCAGAATTTTTACTTTTAGATTACAGTATGTCCAATGCACACTCAGAGAAAGAAGACCACTGACATCTTTCAACAACCCAAAAGAACTAGGAGAGATTTCCAGTATACTGAGCAACATGGAAAGGAAACGGTAGCACCTTTTCCAATTAACGCAGTGTATTGAAATTTGCAATTTGTGAAAGGTTATATCTTTTAATAAAATTTGTCAGTCATAAAAGGTGCTAACAGATTTCTGATTTTTGCCACTATAGACCAACATGGTCTCCTGCTATAAAATAAAAGATTTGTCACTTACAGCCAATACATATTGAGTATGCCTGAAATCTTTCTGAACAGTCTTGCTGGCTTCCCAGGGATTTCCTAGAATGTGCTATACCACCCTATTCTAGTCCCATCAGCATAGAATCAGTTTCAAAATTACACAGCTGTAAATTCAGCAAATATATAAACTTAAATACAGTCCAGGTGTAAAGGTTCTAGAATTCTTACCAGTTTTCAGAGAAAGATAGCACTCATAACTTCAAATATGATTTAAAACTTGGGCTCACATTCAGGCAGCATCTTAAATATAGGAAGTTTTCAACCTCCACTTGAGCACAAATGTCACCAATCAACTAATTTTCGGCTGTTGAGTAGCCCTTTCTGGTCCGATACTTCTTCATGCAGCCAAGTATCCTCCACCTTTATACTGTCTGACTCAGTGACATTTCCATGAAATAGGTGGAGTTCAAGGGCCAGGAATAGTAGAACATAATAACTTACTAATATTGTTAGGACTGTGAATCTCTCTGACTAGTAATTGCCTAGTCTTGACCCTTTTCCTCCTTATGAAGGAAATGTGTACTTATGCCCCTGACATGATGGTCAAACTTCCAAAGAAAGCACTGGGCTGCACATAACCTCCTTTTTTATTTTCTAAGAATGACTATGGGGTTCAGGGGAAGCAAGAGACATTTATCATCATCATCATCATCATCATCACCATCATCATCATCATGCAGTTGTCTGGAGCAGAAGCAAAGGAGCTGGTGCCCATAGGGTCCAGGTTTTTTTACTTTGTCCTACAGCTTATAATTAAAGACTGACCCACTAAGATTGATGTAAGGAGTTTCCTTTCTCCTACATTTCATGACCCTTTATTTGCTGATCTAACCATGTTTGACTTTATGCATAACTAAGCTGAATGCATTTACATTCTTGCATGGAAACCTGGAATATAATGACCCCACTTTGTATTGGTTGATTATTGATTGATTATTGGTGCAATTTGCAGATAAAGCATTCTATAAATATATATGTGTTACTTAAAGCTTATTTCCTTCCTTCCTTCCTTCCTTCCTTCCTTCCTTCCTTCCTTCCTTCCTTCCTTCCTTCCTTCCTTCCTTCCTTCCTTCCTTCCTTCCTTCCTTCTTTTATACATAATGTGAGGAAAATAACTTTTCAGATGAGTGAGATCATTTAAATCAAATGGAAACATAAGGAATTTGCAATAGCCTTAGAGCCGCTTATTATCTAGTTCATACCAGTCTACTGTAAACCATAACATTCCTATGGCTACCCATGAATCTGTCTTCAAGATGCCAGTAAAGGATGTCTTATTTCTGGCATTTGGCTCCCTAAATTGCCCCTTCTTTTTGACCTGTTCTTTCTCTCTGACAATTGTTTTCTTTGAAGATAGTAGATAGCATAAGGGCAGGAAGTAACCTGAGATCTATTGCTTATGAATATGCATGCATGCATCATTTTCTCTTCCCTGAAATGTATAAACATCAGTGCCTCTCTTTTGTTTGGAGGGTGCCTCTCACTATCTTTTTGGTGGGGTCCCCTCCAGTATGTACTATTTATATAATAAACATTGCAGTGAGCCTTGATTATTTGCTTTGGGTCTTGCATTTTGATTCCATAATAATATAAAATGAACAGACACTTTCCAATTATATGTCTATTTGAAAGTTTCTATGATCTATGCAAAGCAGACCAATCATGAACATTGTAGTACTATATGATCATATGTATTTAGTTTAGTTAGAATTCGAAATACAGATATATAGCACTTAAAACGTTGTGAAGAAAATGTGGATATTTAATATTCAGCTTTCAAATTCAGCTTCCTTGGAAGTTAAAAAACAATTGTTTAATTGCAATGGTAGCCAACTTATTCAAATAAGAAGTAAAAAGTAACGCTATTAACATTGTTTATGAAAAAAATAGAGAAAATATATTTTCTTTAAAATACCCCTATAGTAGCATCAAATAAGATGCCGCTCTGAATCCAGTTTTCCTCAGTTTTCTTAAATAACAGAATACCAACTAAGCATGAGATTTGAATTTATACTCAATATTTCTCATTCTTGAACTTATTTCTTCCTTATTACTGCTGCTAGCAAAAGGTTTAGTGAAGGGTGCTAAAGCTGAATCTTTCACTGATGCTCAGACTGAAAACTTAATTGGCCAATTCTAACATCAAGTCATGCCTGTAAGTTTATAATAAATCCAGTGGCAATACTGAGCAAACAACAGAATTTATGCAAATAATGTCATCTGGAAGAGTAAAGTGCCAAAATATATTATGCATATTATGCACATAACTTAGTTTCCATGTACTTTAAATTGAATGGCCTCATAAAAATGAGAAATGCCCTACCTGGATTTCAAGCAACATGGATCAGTTTAAGCTTTTTTTTAATAATAACCCATGCCCTTTGACAATTTATTTCTGTAATTAGGATCCAAGGTTTATATTTGAACTGTTTTGCATGGCTATTCCTCACACATAATAGCACTATTTTCATAGGAACCTTGTGCTAATGCTAAAAAGCTCAGATTTAAACCTGGCTAATAATTTTTTTAATGTTTCTGCACATTTTTTCCTAGTGACTATGTTTTTATATATTCAATTTGCACAATTTCAAAGTACTTGACAACAAAATATATTTAAAAGCTGCAAACAGCATAAGAATATAAAAGACAAACACTAGAAATTAAATATAAATTACTAAATGATTCAAATTAAAAAGTTACTAAATGCTTTTACATACAATCTTCAAAATGTAGGGTGGGAGGAACCACAAGCACTTTGAAAGCTGTTATTTGTTTTAATATTGGTAATTAGCTTCATATATTTGGCAATATATTTGGCTTTATAGAGTTATAACTGGCAGCTTACTGTGCTTTATGAGGAGAATGTTATATATGCCTCTACATTAAAACTACAACTTTCATAATTCTTTTGTACAATATTAAAGATATTTTGCATTACATCTAAACTGGGGATGGGGTGAGCCAAAGAATGATGTTTTCAGGTCTGAAATGGTTTATCTTGAGGAAAACATTGAGGAAAACATTGAGTTAACGTAATTCAGATGCTATGAAGTTCCTTTCTTCTTCATTCATTTGAAAGTAAGAGCTTTTCACTTGTGCCTGTTCACTGATTGGTTTGGTTTTCTCTTGCACTGTTACAAAAGGGAGCAGAAAAAAATACTGTAGAGAGAAAAAACCTATGATTAAGGGGAAAAAGGGTTGTACTGTTAACACCAACCCTAACTTTGAGGAGAGCTTAGCCCAGTCAAATTCCCTGGCTCAAATGCAATGTATAGCATCAAAACTGGGCCAAGGAGCCATGGGTTCTTGTGAAGGAACCAACCACATGAGTATGAATGGATTAATTTTTTTACTCAGTCAGTGTATGCAAGTGGCTAGTTATGTTCCGATCCTGAATATTTTCTGGAATTTATTGATACGTTTGGGATTGCAATTTTCATATTTCATACTTTTATACAGCTTTTCAAAATCCCTTGAAAACTTATTAAACTCATTGTAATAAAGCTTCATCCTGGTTGGGTTTACTAATTAAAGCTCCTAGGTTTGGGTTTGAATGGTTGCCCCTTTTGCAGTCTCCCTCTATTTGCATTCCTGACAGATTTCTTAAAATGTCTGTTTATGACAGATTTCATAACAATATCTGATAAAAATATTTCACATTAGCTTGCTTTACTAAGCAAGTATATGTAAGGGGTTAAGGCACCAGACCGAAAAGCAAGAGACTGTGAGTTCTAGACCCACCTTAGCCATGAAAGCCAGCTGGGTGAATTTGGTCAGTCATTCTCTCACATCCCAACTCACCTTACAGGGTTGTTGTTGTGGGGAAAATAGGAGGATGAAGGCGTATTAGGTAAGTTTGCCACCTTGAGTTATTTATAAAAACAATAAAGGTGGGATAAAAAATTCTAAAACAAAATAAAACAAAACAAAAAAATCCGGTCCTATTTTGCTCACTTATGGTCCACCAGCAGTTGTTTTAAGTTCATGCTATGGTTACCGGAGGGGCAATGTTACAGACTGTTCCTGTAAAAAAGAATTATAAAATCTTATAAATAATTCCCAATGGGACTACATTGCTAAAAATGCCAGAAGAGCTCATCTGCCATCCTTAAATTCCTTAAAACAAGAGGTGGCCACTATATTCCTGCAGCACTTAAATTATTTAAAGCCAAGAAAATAGCACAACTTCTTTATGGTACCCAGCTGGCCCCTTCTCCAATGTTGCACTTTTAGAACTTGTACAATCCAAATTTCTAAGATCAGCCCTTCAAGTCCCAAATTGTGTCTCTAATGCCACCCTGCGACTAGAGACAGGCTTCATGAAAGTGGAGGCTAGAGTGTGGCTGACCATACTCACCTATTGGCTCAGACTATCCTTTTTTCCCCTTGGCCTTTAAAAATGAGGGATGATTTTCAGTCCGCATGGAAACAGGCAGTAGCAGCTAAAATCTCATCCATGGGCTTCTCTCCAGGACTTCTACTTAGCATGGGACAATCAGGCCAAAGCATTCATAAAACTGCAATGTAGCAGATACAGAGTGCCAATGGGATCTAGCCAGGACCCCAGACTTCATCGCCAGTGAATCCAACAGGTACTCTGCCTCCCCCGTGACATGCCTAATTAAACTTGAAGTCCATAAACACTGGAGGGCCGTTACTTTGGCACGATAACATAGCCTCAACTGTCTTTCAAGGCCAATACAGGAAGAGATAATCCCTTTGTGACTCTGGACACACAAAAACAACAGAGCATTTACTTCTCCAGTGCCTGTATTACAAGGCATTCATACCAGCATCATTTATTACTACATAAATACCCAGGGTGCACAGGACAATTCAACACCTTCCTGCTGCTTTCAGATACCAACCCTGCTATGATATACAATGTTGCCAGGTTCTGTGCAGAAGGACTCAAAATTCATTGATGACCTGGACCATAAAGTGGACTTAATGAGCACCTAGTTTGCCATATTAGAGTGCTCTGTAATTTGATATAGTCTTCCACAGACTAACCTTTTATGTTCCCTTACACCCATCTAATGCTCCTACCCCTTCTTTTAGATTCTTACAGACTTTTATATATACTTTCTGTTTTTCATATTTTTTTTTAAACTCTGATGTATCTTCTATGCTTTTTAATTGACTGTACCCCATCCTTCTTATGCTGGTCTATGACCATAATAAAGATGTGATTTGATTATAATTAATAATATAACTAATAATAACTGTGATGTATTAGCACAGGCTGTGGGAATCCCATCTGTTCCACAGGCTGAGGTTAAGGGAGAGTATTCCCTATGCTGATAGGAGGTAGCAGTGAAAGTACTACAAAGCAACTATGCCATGGCAGGGAGTCAAGTCAGGGTTTATAAAAGTCAGAGGATTACTGGGAGAGGAGTGTAAACACTCATCACCTTTCATCTCTTGGGCCAAGCCCTGACGAATTATTACTATCAGCAGTGAAAAATGTTGTACAGAAGGCGGAAATCCCAAGTCATGTTTTGTCCCCCAACCCAACCCCACCCACCCCATATCTTCCTTTCCTTTTTCTTTTCAAAGTTTTTCAAATGGTATTACTGTTTTGTGACTGACATGAAGAGAGGTATCTAACCTAAGGGAGGTGGGTGTCCAATTCTCCACACACACACACACAGAGTTTTTCTTTTTTTCTCTAAATTCTCTCTAGCAGAGACATAAAGTAATTTACATACACACTAGATTTTTTTATTTTTAGATTTTAAGTCTGACAGACAATAAGGTTAGTGTTAGGGTGCAGAACACTTTTGCATGCTGTTGGGCAGTGACAAGACATCTTTGCCTTCCCAACCAGCAGAAGATATCTCAGCAGGTAACATGGCAGACCTTGAGACCGTTGTTCCAAAAGTAAGGGGCATCCAATTGGCTCCAATAACCATTAAGGAAATTGGAAAGCTAACTTCAATTAAAGCAAATGGAACTATTAAAGCAGAATGATTAAAAATATTGGAGATGGAGATCCTTATAATGTGCGGGAATGTAGTAGTGGATGGACATCCATTAGTGGTCTCCCTGGCTATTACACAGCAAGACAAACTTACCACAAACCATACAATAGGACTAGAGTCTTCAGACAACCAATAAGGTATCTTCTTTTCTACTGAATATTATTCCTTTCCACGGTAGGCAACATTATTTAGAAAGTTAATTCCCATGTTAGCCATATGTCTGAATGAGATAACAATTCTTTGTTTCTAACCGTTAAACTAGGCTTTTCATTTTCTCTTTAGTTTGCTTCCAATTTATGTCAAACAGCTGATTATCCAGATTTTCAGTAATGCCCTCAAAACTACACAAAACTAGATAATCTAAAATGAAAGGATTATGTATTTGTTATCATCCAAGTTGCTTGCCAGACACGTAAATGATTATATACTGTGTAAGACTGCCAGTTTCACCAAGGATTTTAATCAATTTCTTCTCAAAGGACAGCCTTAAATACAATTTAAAATATATCAGTATATATTGAATGATGATCTGGAGTCTCCTACTGCATCTCTGCTGTATTATATTTTTGCCACCTTTGTTTTAATGATTTTTCTGGGAGGAGGAAGCTGGCGTACCCACCCTAACCTTGTTTTAAAGCTTAATTTGGTTTCCACAACTGCTGTCTTTTCTCTCTAAAAAAAATGGGCCCATTATCAACCAATTCTTTATTTTTCTGACATACCCTTTTTACATATCTCACACTTCTTAAGGTGCTAGTTCTGCTGAGACAGAATTTTGCAGGCTTCTTGTCCAAAAGAATGCAAATAGGACCATTCTAGGACATGGTGGTATCTTTCTTTATAATTAAAATATATTCTTCCTGAAAAGAAAAATGCTAGCATTATAATATATTTTTGATGACTGAATAGAATTAGTGGCAAAGAAGATAATAAATCAGAAATTTGAAAAATTGAAAAAAAATCATACAAAACCTTCACCTTGTCATGGCCTATTTGTAATAGGCAGAAAGTAGACCTGGAATTACTACTAAATCACTAGGTATCTGCCAGGATTCTTTACTCTCAACATAATGTCCCACTTCTTCCCACATACTCTAACTTATAATACAGTATATAAAATAAAACAAAGAACTTTTGGTAATCAGTAGGATATTTTCTGTGTGGCAGGATGCCTGGTCACCATTTTGCATTCTCCATACATAGATCTATTGTTGTTCCTTGGGATTATGACAGGTTTTTTTTTAAAAAAAGGTTTAAATGGCTTCTTTCTTTGGAGATGGGGTAAAAAAGAAAACAAAACTCATAAATATTCTATACTAGGCATTTGGAGCAATCTAGCTCAGCTATACATCACATTTCTTCCTTAGGGAATTTAGTGGAATAACATTTTTTTCGCCTTTAGCATAGATTAGGAAGCAATCTACCAAACATAGTTTGAGTCTTCCATTCAGTTTAAGGATGTTTATTAAGAAATAGCCTAGGAAGAAATAGCAATATTATCTGTTAAATATCCTTCCTTCCTTCCTTCCTTCCTTCCTTCCTTCCTTCCTTCCTTCCTTCCTTCCTTCCTTCCTTCCTTCCTTCCTTCCTTCCTTCCTTCCTTCCTTCCTTCCTCCCTCCCTCCCTCCCTCCCTCCCTCCCTCCCTCCCTCCTCAGAAAACTCAGAAAGAAATTTATTTAGTTTTGGATGGAAGTAAGGAAAATACAATTGTAATCCTGATCAGTACTGAGCTGTTGCAGTAAAGGGGATCAGCTATCCCTTTTTCAGCTTTTGTGAACCATTGAAATCTTCCCCTAGTGAAATTGCTTACAGGGCCTTGCAATATAATTTAAATTCTGTAATATATTTTGTAAAACTTGTAACTGCCAAAGCTTATACGCCATGTATGATGAGAAATCAATGTTTGCTATGCATTTTAACTACTAAAGAAGGTAAAGTTAAAATCTTTTTCCTGGTTTTAAATTAAACTTTTTTTCTTTAAAGTTTTATAAAATATCCAGAAGAATGAAAGGTGCTATTTTTTTCTTTTTCTTTTTTCTTGCATCACATTCAATAAATAGTAAACCTGGTGGTGAAATTTCTGGGTTAGGAAGAATCTGGTTGTGAAGAAACATTGTTATGAAGAATCCAGAACCCCATTATACACCTATTATCTTTGTCTCATAAAAGGAAAAGATTTAAAGATAACTAATTGTGCAGTAATATTGGGCTTAAAATATGGATTTGATATATTTATTTATTTGCTGACCAGTTGACTTCAAGAAAATATAACAGTTCCACGATAATATTAACTATATATGCTTAATGAAAGCTGCTATCGGTGGATAGGTTTGTTGCAATATACAGTATACTGGCAGAGATTTGCAAATGGCTTTTCAGCCTGTTTTTATGTTTCTACACTTAAAAGATGCTTTATTATGGATACAACTCTAATCTTTATCTGTGAAAATAAAATATCAGATCTTTCTCATTGATAGAAATAATTGATAGTAAATTGGCAGGCATATAATTTGGAGGGTTTTCAAGTTTTGCAGCAAGTGAGCAAACCAGCTAAAGGGTAAATTTAGCCATGTTAAGAGAGAAGTGTGTGATAATGATAATTCTGAACATTTTATAGTGTTTTCATAGCATCTGAAGATAAAACAGCAACTCTGGTTTTAATTTGCATAGTGTGTGGAGTGTCTGAAATAAGCAATGGGTTTTCTTATAAGTTTCTACCTGACAACCAAAGAAAGACCAAAGCATCGCACATTGGTTCAGTTCAAATTTCATCAAGGTATTATACTTTAAAAAAAACCTTTAATGCTAATATTGAACACGCTGTTACATATTGAAAGGATATACCATCTTGCAATTTTGTAAAATTTGTTCAGGATGAAACAAGATAGCCTTGAGTTCTTCAACCATCTTTGCTTTGTCTACTTATGTATAGGAGAATAATCTAAGCAATGATGACTGAAGAACTCAGGCTATCTTGTTTCATCCTAACAGCTTTAGGGTCATGGATATCAACTTAGTAAGTAAGCTTCATAAATAAGAAGGCATTACATTCAAATTTCCTTCAAAAAATATTCATTTGTTCTTAAATTGATCCACAAAACCCATGGTAAATTTGTAGAGGGATTGTAATCCAAAATCGTCATTTCAAATCTGTTGGGACGCTATCCTCAATTCAATAATCATCAACAATTATCTATTCAGCATCTGATGATTCCCAAAAATTTATATAACTGACTGTGATGGGAAACAGAAACTCAAGCAATGTTTTTCATCAACTAAGAGACGACTCCAGTGGAACTGGGCATAGCCCAGGACAAGCAAAAAAGATTTAATTGACAAAAGTCTTGGACTCAGCACTGCTGGAATACCACCTAGCTGCTAATATACCTTCACAATGACAGTTACAACAGAGAAATCACAAAGAGAATTCCATTCTGAGGTAGAAGTGAAGGTCAGACCACTTCTGGTTTACTCCAGAATGGCTCATCATAGTAGATATTCCAGTGATGGAACTGAGCATATTGAGATCAGAACATTTCAGCTTCAGACCTTTTTTGCTTTCATCCCTTAAATAGAATTCCTGTATATTTGGTGATGCAACGTATTTGGGAGTCCTGGTGCAAAGGCCAGTCTGTGCAGCCCAATTTGCAGCTCTATTCATCTTACACATTAATAAATATTTGATTTAAGATGACTGTTTGAATAGAACTATTGCATTTCTGTATAAATTGACACAAAATCTTCCCATTCTTTAAAGCTTTATATGTTCACGGCTCAAGCTGTGTACAAAAATTGCCTGAACAATTAATTTAAGGATATAAATACATGCTGAGAGGAATTTCAAAAAGCACATGGGCTATACAATAGTTCTTGAAAAACCACACTGTAAAAAGTAAATAACAGGATGCTCTTAATAGAATGTATCATATAGAAAAGAGTTCTGAAGTGGATGTTTTTGAGGTAACAGTTTCTGACATTGTTCTTTAGAAGGCTGAGGATTAAAAGAAATCATTTATAGGCTCATGCCGTGAAAAGAAAAGGCCTCTCTTCACCCACCCTCAAAACTTCAATAAGATATAAATGCTAGAAGAATAAATGGCCTGAAGGCTTTTATAGAAAAACACTAGCACTCACAAGGAAAACTAGCCTCTGGCTGAAAGAGATACTAACACAGTTTTCAGCGATAAAATAGAAGGCAAAAGAGTTTCTAGCTATCTGAAAGAAAGCACAGTGTTATCTATAACTTGGCTCAGCTTGAAAGCACAGGGAAGCAATGCCTCCATGCTGTGGTTAACCTCACTGTCTGCAAATACAAGGCTTGAATGTATAAAAAGGCAGAGGAGGTCAATATGATCAGCCTAAAGCTCTAAATTGAGTGGTGGGCACATTTTGGTTTTTTTAATGGATATTATGAACGTTCTCACAACTCGCATACAACTATACCAAAGCAGGGTCTTTAATAAATATTTGCCAACATGGAGGACAGATTGCAGTACAGTGCCTCAGAGTTCTCTCCTGGGCCCAGACCTCTTTCATGTTTCTATAAATGACTTAGACAGTGGATAGAAGGCTGCTCACCAAATTTTCAGATGACATAAAGTGTGTGTGTGTGGCGGGAGGGACAGGACATATTGCTAACATCTCAAAAGACAATTTCCAGGCTCAGAGGAAACATTGAACCCTATCCAACAAACAGGGTAGCATGAATGAATGAATGAATGAATGAATGAATGAATGAATGAATGAATGAACAAACAAACAAACAAACAAACAAACAAATAAGATGTTATTCAGTGGTGAGCAATGTAAGGTTCTGCACTTAGGTAGGAAAAATCAGATGCACAGGTACAAGATAGGAAGTACCTGATTAGGCAGGGGTACTTCTGAAAAAGATTCTTGATGTCCTGCTAGACCATTGATTAGGCATGAGCCTGCACCATACTGTAGCTGCCAGAAAAGCAAATCAACAGAGGTATAGTTCTGAGATCATAGGAAGTGATAGTTCTGTTCTTCACTACAGTGGTGAGACCACACCTAGAGTATTGTGCCCTGTTTTGAACATCACAATATAAAAAGGATGCTGATAAAATGGAAAGAAGAACAACAAAGATGGTGAGGAGCTTGGAGACTAAATCTTATTTAAAAAGGTTAAAGTAACTGCATAAGTTTAGCTTAAAGAAAAGATGCTAAGAGGAGACATGATAGAAGTCTCTAGATACAGCCATTCCTTATTTAGTAGTTCCTTCATTTAGTGACTATTCGCAAATGTGATGATGATGATGATGATGATGATGATGATGATACCAATCCATAAATGGAGAGACCACAATGAACCTGACAAAAAAGAAACAGTACAGTTCTGGGCACATCTATGGGACAACCCAAAGAAATACAACAAGAATGCAGCTTGGATAAAGGAGGTAGATAGAGGAGATAGACTGGGAGAGGTTAACATCAAGAGAGGAATCTTCAAGAGACTCACTATCACCACTACTGTTTGTCATTGCATTGATTCCTCTGCTAACAATATTGAACAAGTCAGGCTATGGCTATCAAACATCAAAAACATCTGCCAGGCTATCCCACCTCCTTTACATGGATGATCTGAAGTTGTATGGAAAAACACCATCTGAAAGAATCACTGCTCAACACTGTCCAAATGTACATTGAAGATATTGCAACGGTATTTAGACTGGACAAATGTGACACCTTACCATCAACAAGAGAAAAATAGTGAAAAGTGAAGGAATCAAGATGCCCAATGGAAATAACATCAAGAGTCTGGATGAAGATGTTCACTGCAAATATCTGGGTATCCTTCAAGCTGACAACATCAAGCACACTGAAGTCAAGAAGAAGATTTGAAGTGAATACATCAGAAAAGTGAAGAAGATCTTAAAGTCCAAACTCAGTGGGAGAAATACCACCAAGGCAATTAACAGCTGGGCAATTCCAGTCATTAGATATACAGCTAAAGTAGTGGACCAGACTCAAACTGAACTAAAAGCCCTGGATAGGAAGACTATAAAAATAATGACAATGAATCATGCCCTTCATCCACACAGTGACATTGACAGATTCTATTTACCAAGAAGTATAGGTGAGGGTGGAATGTTGCAAGTACATTACAGCTGAAGAAAAAAGGGCATTGGAAGAATATTTGAAGGACAGTGAAGAAGACACACTGAAGCTAGTACACCATGAAGGCTTACTGAATACCAAAGAGACCATACTGGCCTATAAGAAAGACCAAATGAAGAATAGAAAATAGACGTAGCAAGGCAAAGTGTTACATGGCCAGTACACAAAAAAAATTATCAGGCAAAGAAGATATACAAAAGACCTGGCAATGGATAAGAGCAGGAAAGTTGAGGAAAGAGACAGAGGGGCTGCACAAGACCACACATTAAAAATAAATGCATATTAAGCCAGAATTGAGAAAACAGCAACAGACAGCAAATGCCACTTCTGCAAAGAAGCTGAAGAAACAGTGGACCACCTAGTGAACTGCTGCAAGAAGATTGACTACAAACAACAGCATGACAAAGTAGCAACAATGGTGCATTGGAATATCTACAAGAAATATCATTTGCCTGCAAGCAAGAAATGGTAGGACCACAAAACAATGGAAAATGAAGAAGCTAAGTGCTCTGGGCCTTCAGAATTCAAACAGACAAGCACCTGCCACACAACACCCCAGACTTAACAATTCTTGATAAGAAAGACAAAAAGTCTGGATAGTGGGCATTGCAATATCTGGAGACAGCAGAATAGAAAAGAAATAACTGAAGAAAATCATAAAATATAAAGATCTGCAAATAGAAGTAGAATGACTATGACAAAGGAAAACAAAGATAATACCAATAGTTATAGGTGCCTTGGGTGCAATCCCAAAACATCTGAAGCACCACTCGAAGACCATCAGCATTGACAAAATCACCATCAGTCAATTGCAAAAGGCAGCTTTACTTGGAACAGCTTATATCCTGCGACAATACTTTTAACACTGTCCAACAACAAAGTCTGCCTATCCCAGGTCCTTGGAAAGGACTCAATAAGTAGATAAAAATGCCAAATCCAGTCTAAACTTCTGGCTGACTGTGTGACCAACAATAATAATTCAAAGTTAAATGCTTATGGAAAAGGAAATCTGTTGTTATAATACCAATCATGGTTGGAACCTTTGGAGCAATACCTAAAGGACTCCTTCGATATCTGGAAATTTTGAATTTATCAGACCTGAACACCCTATTTTTACAAAAAAAATACCCTGCTTGAAACTGCCTATATCCTCAGACACTACCTTAATAATTCTTAGGTTAGGTTACGATTTGAATTATTATGTTTTTACCAGTGTTTGACTGTGAATCTAATTGCAGATTATCCAGATGATGATGATGATGATTCATTTTCTGACCAATAGTAATTAATTTTCTGACCAAGGCACACATTTACCACCAAATTTGATGGGCTGACAACAAAAGCCTTCAGTGTGAAACTGATTAAGGTCTGGTCAGTTTCTGGAAGCAGCAGAGGGGTGGGTGGTTCTAATCAACTAATTAAGGTCACAGAGTGGAGCTTGTTAACTTGCAGTTAGCACTTTTTAAAGAAGTGCTGCGCTGCGGAGAAAAGCAGCTCAGGAAGAAGTAGCTTGTTTAAGCAATCTCTCTGCCCTGCAAGGGGAGAAAAATGGGTCAGGCAGGGGACGATGTATAAGAGAACTTTTTCTAAATCAAATGGCAGCAAATAGTGATCTTTGTAGTGTCTCTCTCTCTCTCAGTCATGTGCTCACTTAGCAACCATTATAATGGAAGGCATGTGCGAAGAGGATACTGGAATGGAGGATCAAGGTTATCAGGAGGGAGGAAAAGCATTCCTGGAAAGGTTACCGGGCAAGCGCTTCATCAGCCTGCAGCAGGACCGTGAGAAGATGAAGAAGCTGAGACTAGCTTCTCCCTAGAGTCTCATGGGGTATATCCACTAGTTGCTTTAGCACAGGTTTAGTCTGGTGAGATTATATTAAGTGCAAGCTAATAAAGGAACTCTTCTGGACTGGACTGCCATATTGTTGTTCTTGGGCTGGGGCCTGACACCATTTTGCTTCTGATTTAAGGAATGGATTTCAGTCACAAACAAGGAAAGGGTGTACTTGAAGGGCTATCACAGGGACTTCCAGTGAGAATATGGTGGCTTAGACAGGGAGAGATGACACCCCGGCTGGATTGATGGCTGGCAGCAAGCATTGACTGCCCAACTTGTTCCTGATAAAGGAGGAAGCAAGGAAATGGCCCATCTCATCTCCTGACAGCTGTCCCTCAAAAGCTAATTATGGAGACTGAAGCCTCTGTGAATGGCTCTTGAGTTGAGCAGCTGGGAGGTGGGGGAATCATCTTTGTTTGCGGCTGTGGTGCAGCCTTAATGGACACTAGTGCTGACCAACTCCCATTTCTTACTTTGGATTATAATTATTTTTCAATTTAAGACAGACTTTCCTTCACAAAAGATAAGTATATCTCTTGGGGCTTGTCCTTATTTTTGAGACTATATTTTTAAATGAAGAAATAGAGTTTTAAATTAAGCTGATTAATTTGCAAAAAGTTGGAGGAAAAGTGGAATTTAAAGAGACTTAACATTTACTTATAGTGAAAAAGGAAAATTTATTTGTTAGAAGTGTATTTTTTTCACAAAACTCCACCTGCAGCAATGAAGTTTGTTTTTTTCTATGGGAAAGTTTCTTATTTAGTTCATTTCTGTCTACTGATTGCTGTGGCTATAGAAACAGAGCTAGGCTGTAGCTTGATTCCTGTGTGATCTCTTTAGCGAACACATGGGCCTGCAATTTCAGGTTGAAAGGCACTAGAGGGCATGAACTGCAGTTTACTTTTGCCTGCAATTAACTGCTATACTTTTTACTTGTCTAAATGGAAAGAAAAGAAGAAGAAGAAGAAGAAATGGCTAAAAGAGGCCCCTTGGAGTAGCCGCTAGAAGATAAAATAATTCCTCTGTTCCAGTCAAAGTCTGATGAAGTAGCAGACTTCTTTTTATCTTGGGAAAAAGATAGAAGAAAAAGTGGATAAGATGATTAACTCTGGAAAAAAGGTGGAGACTGAACAGAATGTGGAATTGGAGCTGAAAAAGAAATTGGACTATGAAGGTGATATGAATAAGGAACTTGTGGATTTAAATATGGACTTAAGATGGTCAAAGGATGATTTGGAAAAAGATGCTAGAATGGAATTACAAATGGAATCAATTGATGTTACAATGTTTAAAGGGGACATACAAATAATGGAGAAGAGTGAGCAGGAAAGATTTTATACTTTGGATTTGCAAAAGGAATGTATTGCACCAGTGAGGCTGTTCCTGGGAAGAGATGAGGAGAAAACATTGGAGATGTTTTTTTGGGAGAAGACAAGAAGATGATTGGGAATCAACTGGTGTGACATTACAAGAAAGGACTGAAGTTTAAGCTTTTTAAAAGTAAACATAAGGTTTACAAAGTGAATTTATTGGACTATGGTTAATATATATGTTGAGGCTCTTGGTAGTTATTAATGGGATTTATTTTTATGACCAGGACTGAATGACAATGTTTTAAGGATTTTGGTATAAAGTTTACTAAGGTTAAAATAGATTTGTTATTAAATCTATGGAATCTTTGTTTTTATATATGACAATAGTAGTAAGATTTTTATAAGTGTAAAGGTGGAAGGATATGACATTGTTTATAATTTTATTTTTATATATAACAGCAGCAAAGTTTTTAAATGTATAAAAGTGGAAAGAAAAGAGATTATTTATAGTGAAATAATGGTTTGTAAGGTGGAAGGAGTTGGCTGAGATGGCAAAATTGATAGTTTTGATTTGAGATAAGACATTGGGTAATTTTAGTGTTAACTGGATTTTTTTTAAACTTTTTGTGGATATACAAAAATAAAATTACGTTATATAGCTTTGATGATTAGAAATAATATGGGTTAATAGAAATAATAGAAGTTATATGGTAAATTGAGAGCAAGAGTTTGATGAATATTGTTATTTATATCTGTGAAAGGGTGGGTAGGAAGTCAATTCTTTTTTGTTGTTGTTGTTTTTCTCCCTTCAATTTTTCTTTTTACTATTTCTCTTTTTAATTTTTTTCTCCCCCCACCTAATTTTTTATTCTTAATATTAGTTTTTGTTAGTTTTTTTTTTATTTAATAAAGTTATTGCAAAAAAGGGGGGCTATCACAGAGAAGAGAATATGGATTTATTTTCTGTAGTGCCTGAGTGTAGGACCAGAGCCAATGGGTGGAAACTTTACTGAGAGAGCTCGAAATAAGGAAGAATTTCCTGATTGTGAGAGCTATAAAGCAGTGGAACAGCCTGTCCCTGGTGTCATGGGTGATCCATCATTGAAGGTTTTCAAACAATTGTCGAACAGCCACTTTTCTGGGATGATCTGAGGATTCCTATACTAGTTAAGGTGTTGGACTTGAAGACCTTATGGTCCTTTCCAACCTTTTGATTCTATGCTCTGCCAAGTGCCTGCCTATGTATAAATGGGTAATATAATAGGTGGGATCAGACACAAATAACCGATTTATTATATTGCAGTTGGAAAGATGGTTTCCAACTAGAAGAGTCTGTTCCTTCAAATATACAGTACTCATTGCCACCCTAGCCCTAACACCCTTCCTTCCTTCCTTCCTTCCTTCCTTCCTTCCTTCCTTCCTTCCTTCCTTCCTTCCTTCCTTCCTTCCTTCCTTCCTTCCTTCCCTTCCTCTGCCAAAAAGACACACTTTGGGAAAAAAACAAAAGTTCTGGGCTGTAGCTGCTCACAATTCTTTGAGAACAAATGTTTATTACATAATAAGGAAGTTCTCCACAACTTTTTTATAAGTGTTTAGAGCTGTCTTTTACTTTGTTACCTACTGGTCTAAAAAAAACAAAAAGATAAATAATGGAGATAGGTGTATGCACTATGAAAAACTTAGTGAATTTGGCTTTGTAGGCATGCTTTTTGTTGTGGTACAGCTCTTAATTCCAGAGACAATTCCCTCTCTCCCTCCCATAGCATCTTTTGACTTACATCTCAGCCCATTTGAAGTTGTGAGAAACTGAAATCAGGAACAACAACAATAACATGTTTTAAAGATAATTAACTTACTATGGTCCAGGTTTTGTTTTCATGCAGGGTGAAACACATATATTTCCAGGAAGTTGATGTAAATTGCTGTTGATCATGTGTAAATCTCTTAATAATTCAGTCAGCACCAGTCAATATTAAACTCAAACAGAGATCTTTTTCACAAAAGTGTTGCTTGAATTGCAGTGGCAAGCAGTTTGCTGATAGCTGACTGATATTTTCATGAATACATAAAAGAGTGATAGCTATCAGTGTTCAGGTGTATCATGGAATTTGACTGGATAGAATTAGTCTCTAGTGATGTTATGACTGAAGTGTTGAACTAGGTCTGGCAGACCAAGATTCAGGTCCATCTTTAGCCATGGAAATTCACTGAGTGACTTTGGGTCACTTACTTTCTTTCAGCCAATCTGTTCCGTGTAGTTACTTTGTTGAGGAAAAAATGGAGATAGAAGAGCTGTGTATGCTGCCTAAGATCAACATTTGTATAATCACCATCCTGGTTAATAGGTTATTTCCCAACCATATCATGAGATTATTAGAGCTACTTTATTGTTTTCTATATGGATTGTCCACTTTGACATTAATGAAAAAAGTTATCTTTAAATATAGCCATAACATATTCTCATATAGCCATAAAATATTCTTAGCTAGTGTAAAGGTTTTAGGACTCGCTATAGTTTTAAACAGTATAAATCATTTTGAATTCTAGTAGATAATTAATTAAAAAAACACTTCTCATCTACAATTTGTAGAACAATTAAATAAAATACAATCAGTACAATTTTTTCCAATACTTTTACAGCTAATAGATTTCCTTCCTATTACTCTGTAGGAAAGGCTCCTGCCTAAGCCTTTAATCCTACATTTGCCTTTCCCTCAAACATTGACTTTGTTTTCATATATGCAATATAAGTAGTCATGAATGATTGCAGATTTCTTAGAACTTTTGAATGTTTTCCTAAAGAACTTAAAAATTGATAAATTAGTTCCCATTCAGCAGTTAACTTCATGTATAAACATCTAAAATGAGCAGTGGTACCACACTAGAAAGAAGCAATCAGCTCCCTTTCTATGTTGAGATGGTAGATCACACATGAAGCTGTCAAATGTCAAAAACGGATACCACTGTCTTGGTATACTACCTTAAAAGAAAAGCAGGATGTAGAGCTGGAATTTCTCAAAAATGAAATTCACATTCTGATCAGAAAAGTTTGTGCAACAAAAAAATATTTTGGGTGAAATGTTCTGCTAAATGAGCTTCTTATCTAAATCCTCGTATAAATGTATGAGTTTTAAAATTTGAGAATTTAATGAAATATATGGCTATTAGAGTTTGTAAGTTTTGACTGGCATTTAACTAACCATTTAATGAGTCATCCATGTCTAATCTAATTGACTAAGCAATTATTTTATACAATTTGAGAAATCCAAGTTAACTTTAGTGATACATTTCTGTTAACCCAGAATGAATTTTTCCATGTGTTTTTTTTTTTTTTTTCTTAAAATGACCAGAATGGAAGAGATAATTTCATGTTAAATATGTTCAACCCAAAAGCTACACACAGGCCCCATATTTTAAAATATTGTAGATTTGTCTGGATGTGGATAGATTGGGCACAAAGAAGCTGTGATTCCTGTGATTTTTTAAAATGTAACAGGACAAAAACCTTTGCATTTATGATTCTGATAAAAATATGTGCTATAATGTGTGCAAATAGTAGAGTATCACAGTACTTTGCAATAAATCAGAGAAAAGAAAAATCTATTATTTGGCAACTGTCAAGATATCTATTCTGGCTGCATTATTTTAAGGTAAAATATAATTCCTTTACTCCAGTTACATTATTTGTACAATTATGTCAGTTATGTTAAGGCTAGCAGAAATATTCCTAATAGACAATGAGCTTAACATTTTTATAAACTTGTTTTCTTTTTAAAAAACAAATCCATATACAAGTCATGCAGTCTGTGACTAACTGTATCCTATTTGATTTCCTCTGTATGGTACACCAGACCACAAATTGAGCTATTAGCATGATCATTTTAATTATCATCTAAACATCCAAAAATGTAAAACAAGATGAGTTTTTTCTGATGAATAATCATAATGAACCATCATGGATACCTACATACATCTCAGTAAGCCAGATTAGAAGATGGTAGGCCAATCAAGTACCATCCCATTATATGGAAAGCATATACTTCCTCATAATACTTGACAGTAGTTATAAAAAGGATTTTGAAATTATTTTTCAATTAAGAATTGATATTTGTCATGATTAAGTTTTACTATTGTCACAGTTTGTATGATAAATAACACTGATAAATAAATCCAACATACCAACATTTTACAGAGTAGGGTAATAGGAATTAATTTTCCTCGTTATTGATATTCTTATTCAATCTTAGTGTCTGCTCAGTCTTTTTTTTTTTTTTAACAGCATTGAAAGGGCAATGCTTATGAAGTGAGAAGCTACTTCATAGGCAATGAGGAGACCTGCATATTTTGATGACTTTTAACTATTTGTAGCTTTCAGATAAGCAAAGAAGAAAATGCTTCCACCTTCAAAGGACAAATCACAATACCTGCAAAAAGCCAAAAACTTATTAGAGGACAAAGAAATGTACATCCCAGTTAACACCAACCCAATACAGAAACTAAACAACCTAATCAAGAGGACCCTTAATGACCTAACCAAGAAAGGCCAGATCACAAAACAAGAACAGTGGTAAATGAAAAGCAGTGGACCCATCCTCCCATATTTCTATGGACAACCAAAAATATAAAACACATTGCTGACATATCTTTTCCACCAATCGTATTTTTACCAGGGACTCCAACATACAACATAGTGAAAGAACTGCCAAAAATCTTGGACATCTCACAGAGAAGAGCAAATATTCTATCAACTCCTCACTACAGTGCCTCCAAATCAAAGATGTACACATAGATGAAGATGAAATTATGGTCTCATTCGATGTCACAGCACCCTTTATATCCATAAACCTAGAACTAGTGAAAGAATCCATATCAGCAGTACTACACAACACACCTGACCTAACCAAATACATCCAGGTCAAAATACCCAGAATCATGGACCTCATCAACCTCTGCCTCACTACCTATTTTCAGTTTGATGGACAAATATACCAACAAATCAGATGCACACCCATGGGATCACCACTCATAGTCAGGACTCATAGCAGAGAATATAATGCAACGCCTAGAAACTATAGCACTTCCACACATACAACCTAAAGTATGGATCCGGTATGTACCTTTGTTATAATAAAAAAGAAACAACTAGAGAAGACACATGAAAATATCAACAACATCTTCCAAGGAATAAAATTCACCAGACAGGAAGAAAACAACAACATGCTACCCTTCCTGGATATCCTCATTAGCAGAGGAAACAACAGCAAATTAGAAACCCAAGTCTATTGGAAAACAACCAACACTAATCAAGTAGTCAACTACCAAAGTAACAACCCAACCTCCCACAAGAGAAGCTGTGTAAGAACATTCAAGCAAGTACAAATGCACTGCTGCAACCCAGAACAGCAGAAAAAGGAAACAGACCACCTGTACAACATCTTCCAACAAAATGGATATCCATGCAACTTTATCAAAAAGTGCCTGACCAGTCAACCTACTACAACACAACCAACACAAGCTATGAAAAGGATAACACTGCCATACATCAGAAACATCTCAGAAACTACCAACAGACTATTACAACCACATGGCATTGCCATCATTTTTCCATCTTTTAGCGGGCAAACCAACTAAAGCCCTCCAAAACATCTTAAGCAAACCAAAAGACCCAGTAGCCCAAGAAGAAAAAATAGGACTCATTTACAACATACAGTTTAAGTACTGTAACAGCCACTATATAGAACAGACAGGCAGAAGACTAGCAGAGCGCATCCATGAACACCAACTAGCAGTCAGAAGACACAATGAAAACTCCTTAATTCACAACACATGGACAGACTTAACCATAGTTTCAACTGGGAAATTGTCAGCATCTTAGACCAAGCTAAATCCAAAAATGCGAGGGAATTTCTGGAAGCTTGGGATTCAGACAAGGCAGCCATCAACAGGCACATAAACAACATCTACACACTATTCCAAAGAGACAATAAAAAGGAAGACAAAAGACCAGAGCATCTCCTCACCAGCAATCATCACCCAGATAAGCAGAGATTAACACCAAGATTATCACCAGACATACAATCTGCAGTAAACAATATCCTAATCAAGGAACTACCAGAGGAAAAAACAAAACAGAATCCACATCCCCATCAACACTGGCAAGGCATGCCACTGTATATAAACAGAAAGCAAACCCCATTCTATTCTAGCACTGAAGATGTTACCTAGCCAGGTAACAAAACGTTTGCATGAAAACAGCCAAGCTCAGAGAACTCCAAGGACTCCACAGTTCAACCCTGAGCTACACATATTCTATTCATGCAAATTTGTCAGCCAGATCATGGAGGAGACCATCAGAGACAATCTCAAGCTTCCTCTGGAAGCCCTCAGGATTCATTAGTCATCTGGGCAGACCAGTCAAATAGGTCCTGCCTCCCTGCACTGGGGGCAGAGAAGCTAGCACCATGGAACTCCATGACTACCTTGGAGTGATCTGACGATGACAGAAGAGTGATGAAAACTCCCCCAATTCCAGATCATGTTGCCACTGCTCCAACAGAAAAGCTAGATCAAGCATACAAACATTGTCCCTTGTCATGCCCTGGATGACCTGATATAGGCCCATGGCTGTCATGGAGGTCATTAAGTCCTGAGCTATCCCAGACCCCACTCCCAGAAAAGGCAAATTGAAGTCCCCAGGCCCATAAGCCTGAGACTTATGCCAGCCTGGTTACGGATTCTAGGAGCTCAGGCAGGGAGGTTGCTACACAATAGGGAGGCTGGTACAGCAGCAACAGTCCCAACTGTTCCATAGAACCCAACTTAATGAATAGGATAATCACTTCCAGCAATCTGAAGAGCAGCCCCCCGGAAAGCCAATAGAAACTACCAGATGATAATCACCACACCCCCAACTCTGGCTGAAACCTGGCCAGGCACATATTTGAGAGGGAAACCCCATGCTAGGATCCAAGTTTTGGTGATACATACCAGGAGAACTTTCTCATCTGTGATCAAGTCACAGATGAGGGAGGCCTTATTACAGACTGACCTAGCATTCAGTCAAAGCAGCCAGAAGCCAGGACCTCTGATGGTCCCTGACCAGGATTTGGGGCTGAACACAGGGGGCTAGAGTGCAGCACTGGTAAAAACACTGGGGTCACATTTCCCAAGAGCGCCCCCCCCCCCGCCACTGACCATGCCTCTCCATAACCATCACCATGGAGATGTTCTGATCTACCTTGGATCCCCTGGTATCCCCTTCATCCTCCAGCCTCATTGTCAGGAAGGCCCTTCTGGGAATCCAGGAAGGGGATCCACACTTCACACCACTTATACATCTACTGTATACCACACAACAAGGGAGAGCAACTGGGAGTCCCAGGGTGTTTCAGTTTGCACATTCTCATGGGACTCATTCTCCCCATACACAAACTCCCCACTCACACACAAACTCCCATTCAAACACAAATTCCTCACCACATACAATCCCCCCAGGACACCCCCACCAAGTTGCTCTCAGTGACCAATGGGATACCCCACCCACTATCAATCCACAAAGGAAGACCAAGTGGAAAAGAAGCAAAAAGCAGAAGAAGGGAAAGAAGGAACAGAGAAGGCAGACAGTCAAGCCTCCATGCCACTGGAAGTCTTCATTCTCTGCAGATTGAAGATAGGGTTGGAGATCCACCAAAATAATGCTTTATCAAAACACATGTTTTGTAATGTCCTAAGATTATTATATTCTGAAAAGATAATTATGTATATTAATTTGACTCTGAGACAAAGTTTAACATTTCCTGATACACGATCTCTTTTGAACTACATGCCTACTACATGGAAATTGACAGCTGGACAATAGAAATTGGTTCTCTGTGTTCTCATTATTGCCAAGAAATTAGTTCTTCCACATTGGCAAGATAAATGTATAGCCCCAATTACCCAGTGGCTTGAAGACCTGATGTTACTTGCATGTTATGCACAAGTTGCCAATGTATATAGATAATGATAGATAATGCATGAATGATTACAACAAAATACAGTTATTTTAATTGAAATAGATGTGCAAAAAAATCAAATGCATGAGAATTGTACCATATGTACAATTTATTTTATTGTACTGGAATTTTTTCTCTATTTTTCTATCTAAACCATATACCTAATTGTTGAAATAATATTAAACATGCATACATAAGATTATCTTCTATCACTCATTTTTCTTGCAACCAATCTTTTATTTCCTTTGTAATTTTTTTTTAAAAAATATTATCTAACTTTAACACTATGATGTATATATGGCAGAGTGAAGTACCTCGCTAGAGGGAAGTGGTTGGGTCTGTACCAAAGTTACAATTTTTTTTTTTTAAGGAAGGCAGATGACTCAGCACAAGGCCAAGAGCCTATAAACAGAAAGAGGGAACATGAATGCGCCTATAAAGTGGCATGTACATGCTTTACGTATAGAATATAAACAGGAGAAGCAGAGTGGAACGTGTATGCTGTATTTCAGATGTTGCAGGAGATGCTGCTGGAAAGGATGTCACATGGTTAACATGCAGTAGTGTTTGAGTCCAGCCAATTGACCCTAATTACCAGGTTCAGGACTTGGTGCGAGGTGAACAGAACACCAAGATGAAAATCAGACTTTTTATCCACTTTATTTTAGAGCTCTAAACAAACTGGAGACTCCCAGCAAAAGGAGGGAGTCCTGATTACAGATTTTACATAGCTTATATACTTTTTCTTCACAGGATCCATGTGACAGTTTAAACAAAGAAACCGGTTAACTTCTTACAAACATCTGTTTCACCAGGTCATGGTGACTTCAACCAAAGATGGACATCCTTCCAGCTATACATTAATTATTCCTCATTATCCCTCTTAAATGTATCTTAACCCCAACTCTCTTCCCCTTACCCTATCAGGATAATAACATTAAGGCATATAGATTTTGTATGACCTGTCAGTTGCCCCAGCAATGGCCTCTTATCAGACTGACCACAACTGGTCTCTCCCATCTCTGCTATAGGATCAAGGAAATCACAAATCATACAACCATTCTTATCTTCAAAGATAAGCTTATTCATAAATAAGCTATATTTAAAGCTTAAAGACTACAAAAACAAGCAAGGGGGTTACAAGGAAGTCGTAAGGCACATAACTATCTTTAGAAATTTCATGGGCATGTCATTGGGAAGAAATATACCACTCTCGACAAGAATGTCATTGGGAAAGAATATATCACTCTTGACAAGAACACTGAACACAGTTTCTATCACAGATGCACACACTCTCAAGTGCTAGCCCCCCACCCATGTCTTCCTATTCCGGTTCAACTTCCACATACTCAGGTCCACTATCAAATTCAGTCCCAATGTCTATTCCCATCAGTAGAGTGGAGAAACAATCCAGCCTGCCAAGTCTGGAGATTCCAGCCTGGAATGTGGAGGAAGACTGGGAGGAAAGGCCTAGAGTAGCTTGTGAGAGTGTGCAACGACCAGGAGGATGGACTGTGTTGGGAGTACCAAGATGCTGGACAGTAGAGGTTTGTGAGTTTGTGAGTTTGTGAGTCTTCTTGCTTTGTTTGCCAGCAAGACATTTGGGACAAAACTCAGAGACATTCCATTGTCAATAAAAGATATAAGGAGGGGAAGAAGAAGCCATAATAAATTACAAGTGGAAAATGAGGGAAAGAGGCATAAGAGGGAAATAAAATTAAGGTTGTTCAGACTTGATTCCTTTTGTTGTATTTCTTATAACATTCTGTGCATACATAGAATAACATACTGGTTTTGTAAATAATGCTTATATATATTGTTCAATCACACTAATTCATTAGTATAGGTATCATAATGTCCAAAATAAAATCCCTCATTTGTTTAACTACTAACTATGTGTCTCTCTGTGTGTATCAGCTCCTATCCCAACCCACTTCCGACAGTGTAACATGCTTTCTAATGACAAAAAAAGTTAAGAGCTGGTGTCTTCGGGAAAAAAAGATGATAAACCTAAGTATAATGTAGTTTGAGTTCTTAAAGAGAGGGAATTATGGTAGTGATCCAGACATAACTCCTGACATGTGAAGAGCAGACTTTTGGGTTAAAAAGCTATTCTGCTCATCTGCTGCCACATTTACGGTGAAATTTGGAATATACTTTGAAATAATTATTTTTCAATGAAACTAATTAAGTATTAAGAGTTTTAAAAATAAGTTTTGAAAGATTAAAAAAAAATGACAGGGTCATATGAAGATAGTAAGCAAGAAAAGCACAAGAACAATTCCAATGCAGTTCAGTTTAGAAAATAAAGGTCTAGATTTAAGGCAGGAGGTTTGTTTTATACTTATTTTCACTAGTGCATGCAACCAACCTGAAAAGAACCCATCAAAATGCTAAGCTAATGGGCCAGATCAAGCATTAGAACTGAATGGATAGAGCACCTGCTATCCCTGTAGATTGTACCTCCAATGGATGGTACTCAAGTGTTTAGTAGAGTTAATACTAAAGCACTACCTATATAGTAAAAACAGCAGGAAGCCCATCAGTTGGGTAGTTCATAGAAAGTATAACAAAAATAATTGCAATTGAAAGAAAATGGCTAAGTTCTAGAACAAACAAAAATGCCAGGAAAACACACAGACACACAAACACACACACACAGTATGAAAGGTAAAAACAAAGCAAAAACTATTTAGGAAGAAGCCTATTCTTCTCTTCCTTGAGATGACAAGTAAAGATGCAGATGATCCCTAAGAAAATTGTCAGAAACACACAGGAATTAGAGCAAGATTTTTAAATATATAAAGTTCCCAGGGTTTAGAAACACATGAACTTCCAAGATAAAGCAGGTGGTACTTGATTGCCAAAAATAATATGAATAACTTAAATATTTGACTTGCTGCCACTTGAATGGATATTTCTTCTTCTAAACAGAAAAAGTTATAAATTAGGACAGATGGAAAGCTTATGTGATACAGACCTTTACTACCCACTTTGCTAGTTTTGTTCTCTTGTCTAACTACTGTACTTTTCAGCAAATTCTTACCTTTCATTTTTCAACAAAGGATTTGCTAAAGGGCAATTAATTACACTGGAGATACTAAACATTTTACTTTGGCATAAATGTGCAGCTTGACTGCATTCTTAATTATGTACTATAGTCTCTGTGGTATAAAGATTAATCTGACCATAGCAATAAAATATATGTGAACTGTGTTTTAATTCCAACTTCCAATTTTCTGACTATCATTTGTACAGTGCAAATTGAATATGAGTGCAAAATCTGGTGTGATATTTCAACCCTGTGTCTTCTTTACACATATGCTCCAGGCAAGCAAATGTTGAGCTTTTCATAGATGTGTATGTATATGTATGTGTACGTGTATGTGTATGATATCTCTTTATCTCTATCATCTATCTGTCTGTCTGTCTGTCTGTCTGTCTGTCTGTCTGTCTGTCTATCTATCTATCTATCTATCTATCTATCTATCTATCTATCTATCTATCTATCTATCTAATATGAACATATAAATCACCAGTAATGGATGATGAAGCAGTTCTATCATCAAATGACATTTATAAAGAGAATAAGAACTTTCTCAGCATGTGTTATTTGGCTGGGGGGAAAATGGAGGTGACATGACTTTAGCTGAAAAGATGGCATTAACTTAGAACAGTCTAAGAAATCTGAGCAGTCTTTTACTCCAATTGTCAATAATCGCCATCCTAATGTCACAGCGCTTTGTATGCATACAATACCATTGCCCACAATCAGGAAGTAGTTTGCTGAGTTACTTAAATCTGATGCAAAGCAACTCATTTACTGAAATAATATTCATAGGAAAGAGGTTGTCATAGGATTACGGAAGGTATTAATGTCTGAAAATAGGTGGAATTGTAATGATGAACTTTAAAGTACTCAGTCCAAGCTTGACTTCAAGTAAGCCTAAGTTTGCTTACTGTTCAGTATACAGTATACAGTCACAATGAAATCAAACAAAATCTTTTTGTGGTATTATTATATTTTTAATATTTAGTTCGTCTATGTGAGAATATTTGTTTTCATATCCTACAGCTTATTAAATAATTGCTATTATTTATAGAACATTATCACAGTCTCCATTACATACAGTACATTTCTTTTTCCTCTGTTCTTTCATGATTTCCCACCCTTTTTTCTCATTTTACATACAAAACAACAATAATAATAATAATAGTAATAATAATACTTGTAGTCCATGAAAATGTTGCTATAAATTGTTTATTACATTTTAAAATGCTGTGCCACTCTTTGTCGGTCTCTATAGACAAATTTCCTAGTCTTTCTCCTCAATCTACCTATATCTTAAATGCCTGTAGCCAACACAGCTATTTATGTATGTATGTATGTATGTATGTATGTATGTATGTATGTATGTATGTTTTATTTATTTATCACATTTATACACCGCCGATCTCACTATATAAGTGACTCTAGGCAGCTTACAAATAAAAAGCAACAAAAACAATAAAAAAGATCTTTACAGCCATAAGATAGTCATCTTAAGGTAGTGAAAATGTGGAAAAGTCAGATGGCCTGTAGCATTGCACTGTTATTTATCATTAACTTACTTGCATTCTAAATGTAAATGAAACTCCACATTGCTGTGAAACCTGTGAAAATTCCAAATTCAGTATCTCAGATCTTCCATGTATTATATAATCATAGAAAAATGATCTTTGCTACTTCAAGGGATAAAAAAGAAAAGAAGTAAAAAGCTGAGCAAAGCCTTAAGCAATGATTAAAAAACAAAAACAAAAACCAACCAGCATTTAAACATTCTTTCCTCAGGGAAACAATATCCATTAAAATTCTATGAAGCACATGTCAAGGGGGAGAAAATGAGGTCAGATTTCTTGTTCCAATTTACAAAGAACACTGGCTTGACATCATGAGACTAAATCTGCTGAGAAAACCCCCTGAGCCACCCTACATTTCATTGTATCCAGGCATTTTCTTATTTAAGCCACTGGCAATATTCCCATGAATTCTAGCCAGAGATCTTCAAATTGACCTGAAAGCATGGAATGTAAATGGTAGGATTTGATGAGTTTCTATACTGTTGTCCTAATTTCCCATTTTATCCTGCTATTGGAGTAAGAGGTGCCAGGTTTCCTCATGTTCAAAGAGGGATTTTCATCCTGATGCACATATAATGTATCCAGGAAGCACCACTAGAAATGTCCACAAGGTTAATATGTAGAAATTAGGAGAGTTACTTCAACTTTTTTTAAAGCTGTCCAAGCTGATGACTGTATTATCATGTTTATCATATAATCTATAGTAACATATCATTTATAGTATCATATGTTGTCAAATTCTGTAGTTTGAATATGCAAATGATTCTTCTGTATATGAAGACATAAAAGAGTGAAGTTCTCCATAGGCACAGAGGACTTGGGGGGGGGAAAGATTCCTTCAGGGGGATTTGCAGAATGGAGAATTGCTTAAGGGTTTTTTATTAACACTTACGTTTACAAGAAAATTCATCAGGATAAAGTTAAGGACAGAAATAAGACATAAAATTAAGGAAAGATGGAAGAGACACATCTGAAGCAGCTACAACTTTGTAAAGAAAAGAGCAAAGGAAGCATAAGACCAGAAGAAAATGGAGCACTACAAGGGGAAAAAAAAACCTTGAAATTGGGCATAGTGATAAGTTGTGTAAATTACTATAGTTATTGTATGCAATTACTTATTGTATTTGAAATTTATCTAAATGTGAAGTAAATTGTGTTTATATTTATACTTAACTACAGTAGACAACCCATGACCTGTTGGGTCATCATTTCAGAGACATTTCCTTACCCAAGCAGAGAAACAGAATGACTACAGGAGGGCAAAAAAGCAGTAGGAGTGAGAGCGACTTCCAACTGCCTCCCAGCTTCTCCATCGATTTTCCTCATGGGAGACTGGCAGGAAGCATTGGAAATCCTTCCTTCCTTCCTTCCTTCCTTCCTTCCTTCCTTCCTTCCTTCCTTCCTTCCTTCCTTCCTTCCTTCCTTCCTCCCTCCCTCCCTCCCTCCCTCCCTCCCTCGAGTTTAGATCATGTGACCACAGCTGATTGCAACAGCATAGTGGCGGTGCTGAAGCAGCAGCAGTGTGGTGGTGCTGAAGGGGCAACAACTTTCCCAAATTTCAATCCCGTGGGAGTAATGGGTCCCAGATTTTGGACACATTCTGTAAGTTAGCCAATTTGAGGTACCTTGGTCAAAAAATTGTTGCTCTATGATGCACCATTTCGCCCAATTGTAGGTTACAAACAAACAGACACAAGAGTTTTAGTAGTATATAGATGATAATTTGTATTTATATAATACAAGCTGGGATCTTGCTGTCAGTATAGAAAAAAATATTCATATTTAAAAAAAAAATCTGCTGATCCCAATTATACTTGCACGTTCTCTCTTTTGAAAATGTCTTATTCTTCTGTTGAACTTCTATGAAAATCATGGCTGTAGTATTAGCTCTTTTCATTCTCTCCTCACCACGTCTTCAGCATTTGCCTGATATCTGAGGACCTGAACATGAGTAGAGGACCAGATATGCATGCTCCCTCCCTCCGTGCATGTACAACCAGGAAATATGAAGGAAGGTTGTGACTGTGTTCTCTTGAATTTGAGCACAGTTCTCTGTGTGATCCAGGACGTACTTTTTAAGTACAGAGAAGTCTATATGGGTTCAGAGCTTCTTATTACAGGGAATTTTACCTGTTTAAACCTTCTGGTTGAATGCATGAAGGTTGGAAAGAATATAAGCAAGGTTGTATGCATAACACTGTCCTCTACCTATTAAATCCTCATGAGTTCAGGTGAAGCAGCTCTAGTTGTACTGCTTCTCTTTCTTTGAGATATATAATTTATCTCCATAATGAAGACATATATTGCCCTCCAAGCTACTATTCATCCCTGGATTTTGATACCTGTTCATTGTCATCTCTTCTGAAAAAATCTCCAATTGTTTCTTGGTAATTCAAATGTTCTAAAAGTAACTGCCTTTGACTCAACTGTCTCTCATCTTCAGTTTCTTCATTTTGCCATCCAATCTTCTCCAAAAATCTATACTCATCTTTTCTGTCTACCTCTCCTGCGCAATGCAATTTGCTGTTTTGGAATTCTCTTTCTGTTGTCTTCAGTAAGGAACGTAATTTGGTTTACTGCTATGAAATACATATTCACTATCACATCTCTTATAGCATTTTTTCACTGTCCAGCCTTACCATATTCTGCAACCTTTCCCTTTTCCCATTAGTCTATTAAAAAGTATATATATATACATTGATTATGAAAATTAAGTGGAGAATAATAGAGCTACATAATGCCACTCATAATCTCCATGCACAGCCTTATAGTGTATTGAAAAGCTTGTCATTGATAGTATATAATCTGTAGTTGGGATCCAATTTGAGCAGTAATTAAGGCATCAGGCTAGAAACTGGGAGACTGAGTTCTAGTCCCACCTTAGGCACAAAGCCAGCTGGGTGACCTTGGGCCAGTCACTCTCTCTTAGCCCTAGGAAGGAGGCAATGGCAGACCAATTCCAAAAAATCTTGCCAAGAAAACTCCAGGGATTTGTCCAGGCAGTTGCCAGGAGTCAAAAACAGACTTGATGACACCAGAATAAATAAATAAAACAATAAAATTAAATCCATAGTTAGGTTTAGTTTAATATGTATTTTAAGCTAATTGTAGAACTAAGTTGTCTGCAAACCAATAAGAATTATATGCATAAGTTACTTAAATATCTTATTAGTTAAGCTATTCTTTACTAATCTTCTCCCCCCCAACAGTATCTATAAAATATCTTATTGTGCAAAAAATATGAAAAAGTACTTTACATCAATACTTTATTGAAATTCTTTCACAGAAGAGTCATGTATATTGTGTTTTCAATATGACATGCAAGCTATTTTAGTCAGTAGAGGCAGAAATATATTGGATAATATAGAGGACATTTGATTTCACAAGGCTTTCTTTTATTAATCAAAATTCATTTAGAGATACTAAAGTGGACTGCATGATGATGGATCAATATATGAAATACTGTAGTCCTGCTAACAGACTTTAAAGACACAATGTTTTACATCACCACAGCTTTTGGGGAATTTAAAATTTCATATATTTTCCCCATTTTTTTTCCAACATTAAGGGACATATATTGTAGAAAATGTTCAGAATCTAGATTTTTTTTTTAACCTTCTTTTTCCAGCAACTAATGTATCCTTCACTTTTACTCATACTGAAGGCAAGATATATACAAACCAAAAGAAAATATTCACAAGCTGAAGCCAAAGAATTCTCTTTCTCTTATTCTCTTTCTCCCTCTCTGTTCTCTAAGTTTTAAGAATATGCAGGTAGTCCTCATTTAGTGACTGTCTTGTTTATCAACCATTCACAGTTACAGCAGTGATGAGAAATTAACTTTAAAACCATTCCTTGCATTTACAACTTCCACTGGTCTGTAAAGCAAAAGAAAGCTGAAATAAGATCATAAACACAGTCACGGTTTCACTTAACAACTACTTTGCTTAACAATCAAGCTACTGGTCCAAATTATGGTTGCTAAATGAGGACTACCTGTACATACATGTACACAATACTTTTGTCCAGATATGTATTCATATTATGTATAACTCAAAGTTACTCTATGCAAGTTTTTAAGAAATGTTGAAGATGGATAAAAACTTTACAAGCAACATTATGGAATTTCCTTTTTTTCTAAAAATTTTGAGGTACCTACAACTTCATCTTGTAGATGCCTATAAAAGGCTTACTTCTTAATTAAGTCATTCTTAGAGTATATGGTTTTGTTTTGTTTTCCTAATTCCATTTCTAAATTGAGCATGTTCTTTTTACGGGGTATGATTTGTATTCTCTATTTTTAATTATTATAAACTGCTTTGTAATTGATTGTAATAATGGATTTGTAATAATAGAAAATAGTTTATAAATATATTAAATAAATGGATAAATCCCACAGTGGTTAACATTTAAGTCATGTGTGTATTCTTTTACAGTCTTAAATGTATAGCTTCTGGTTAGAAAGTTGCAAGAAGGTTTAATCTGTTGAAGAAATAAGAAGAAACAGAACCCCAGAGACATGGTAGTATAATTAGGAGCTAATAGATCAGAGGAGGCCATAGGCTGCTGCTTCAATAAGGAGAGAAAGAGGAGGACAGCAAAAATCATGAACAGGGAGATTATGATGGCAGACCAAAGGGAATGGGATAGGGCAAATTTGCCATAGCCCTCCCTTTGTGCCAAGAAAAGTGGGCTTGCCTAATAATGACCTCTATACTTGGGTAATGGGTAAAGAGATACAGTCAATGAACTAGAGAGATGCGGAGAGATTGAATACTGATTTTCTTAGCGCCCCAGCAAATTAGAAGTTATACATTGGCACCTATTTAGAGAAAACTTATATAGGACCTGGGAAGAGTCTAGTGGATTCTTGGATAAATCAATTCCTGAACTCAGGAACACCATTTTAATAGAGAGCTACAGACAGAATGTGGAAGTAGGCAACAGAGACTGTTCATTTTCATCCAGGGCTGCAAAAATGCTTGGATGAATAAAGAAATGAAGTTGGCTCCCCATGTTTTAAAATGTAAAATCCATCTGATAAGTCAATTATGTTGCTATCTTTAAGTCAAACCATGGCTCCTTCAGATGGTGGGAAAACAAAGAGAGGAGATCTGGAAATGTTTACATATTTACTCCATATCAATAATAAATAAAGCAAATCCCAAAACATACTGTGCTTGTAGTACAAAGAATTCTAATCCTCCAGTGACACGTTGTTTGAGAAGATGTAAAAATAGGGGTAGGGGGAGTTGTTCAGTTAAGATTATTGTAATATAACACAATTTTATTACCAAGAGAGGTGGATATGTGTAGCTCAGGGTTGAACTGTGGAATCCTTGGGGTCCTTTGCTTATCTGGGTGATGATTGCTGGTGAGGCGATCTTCTAGTCTTTTGTCTCTTTTGAATAGTATGTAGATGCTGTTTATCTCTACGTGTCTGTTAATTGCTGCCGTGTCTAAATACCAAACTTCCAAGAATTCTTTTGCATTTTTGGATTTAGCTTGGTCTAAAATGCTGACAGTTTCCCAGTTAAAACTATGGTTAAGTCTGTCCATGAATTGTGAGATTAAGGAGTTTTCATCATGTCATCTGATTGCTAGTTGGTGCTCGTGGATGCGCTCTGCTAGTCTTCTGCCTGTCTGTCCTACGTAGTGTTTGTTACAGTTTTAACTGGGAAACTGTCAGCATTTTAGACCAAGCTAAATCCAAATATGCAAGAGAATTATTGGAAGCCTGGTATTCAGATAAGGCAGCAATTAACAGACGCATAGAGATAAACACCATCTACATACTATTCAAAAGAGACAAAGACCAGAAGATCGCCTCACCAGCAATCATCACCCAGATAAGCAAAGGTTACCACCAGGCACACAATCAAACACTAAACATATGCTAATCAAAGGAACTACCAGAGGAGCAAAACAAAACCCCCACCCCCACCAGCACTGGCAAAGCTTGCCACAGTATATAAATGGAGAGCAAACCCCATCCCATTTTAGTACTGAAGATGTTACCTAGCCGGGTAATGAAACATTTGCAAGAAAAGAATCAAGCTCAGAGAACCCCAAGGATTCTGCAATTTTATTAAGCTCAAGTTTTATGATGTGTAACGTAAATCTGGTGGATTAGTTGGAGAATTAATTGAATACAGTGAATTATTATGCTTCGTTCACCATACTAACATAGACACTGTTTGAGAAGGAAGTTTTGAATGTGCAAGGTAGTTCCCTGAGACTATGTTGGAAAAAAGCAATTTACATGAATGGCTTGCCATTTAAAATTTCATGATGTAAAAATGGGAGCATTCTTGGAAATGAGAAGACATCATTGCAAGCAGCAGAGAAGTGGGACTTCATCTCATTAGCTCATTAGTGGTTCATGTACCTAAAAAGAAGAGCCCCCTTTTAAAAAGTTTTTACACTCCATGTGCCTAATGGAGTGTGAAAATTTTAAAAAGGAAGGAGCTCTTTGGATCTGCACAATCTCCAAAAGACACATAGACATATAGAAGAAGGCAAGTATGGTGACCCCTGCAAAGTGAGACCTGAAGGAAGCCAGTTTAATATTCTAGATTTTAAGAGAATTGACTTCAACAAACTAAGAGAAAAGATAGAAAGGATTCTATAAATGGAAATGCTGAAGGGAAAAACAGTTCAGGATAGTTGGAAAATTCTGGGGAAAAAAATGATATAATTAAGGCCCAAGCACAATCAATAACAATGAAGGGGAAATGGGAGATACCCAATAAGGCCAAAATTTCTCTGATAAACTAAGAAACAAAAAGGACATATTTTAAAAAAATGAAAAGAGGAGCATATAACAAAACTATAATATCAGGAAGTAGCCTATGGAGTCAGAAAGGCTAAGGCTCAGCATGATCAAAGGCTTGGTATGAATGCCAAAAATAACAAAAAAGGGTTATTTGGGTATGTCTGGAATAAGAAGAAAGTCAAGAAAACAGTTGGCCCACTGGCTGAAGAAGTTGACAAGATGGAGAAGGGCAACAGGGAGAAAGCTGAACTGCTTAATTTATACCTTGCATCTGTCTTTTCACAAAAGGATAATAAACAGTATGACTTGTCAGAAGTGACCCTGTGGGGAGCAGGAGAGAAATGCAGATCAAAATAGGTAAGAAATTGGTGAGAGAATTTCAGAAGGATTATATCCCAGGGTATTAAAGAAACTAGCTGGTGTTATCTCACAGTCACTGGCTGAAATTTTTGAGAAATCCTGGAACACACGGGAAAGCCAAAAGATGGAGAAGAACCAATGCTGTTCTAATATTAAAAAAAAAAAAAAAAAAAAGCACCCAGGATACTACCAACCAATTAGCTTGACATCAATACCTGGAAAAATCTTGGGGGGAAAAAATCAATCAATGAGTTAGCAAGTACTTAGAAATGAACAAGGTGATTACCAGAAGCAGCATACTGTAGATTTCTTAAAAAGGTCATGTCAGACAGATCTTATTGCTTTCTTTGACAATTTGACTAGATTAGTGGACCAAGGGAATGCTTTGGATGTAGTGTACTTAGACTTCAGTAAAATAGACCACAGTTTCCTTTTTTGGTCCCAGTACCAGATGGATTCACAGTTCTGAACAACTGTAGCCAACTTATGGTCCTTCATGGGTCTATGTCAACATGCAGGGACATAGTGGGGTATCTCAGGGTTCTGTCCTGGACCCAGGACTCTTCAGCATCTTCATAAATGACCTAGATGAGGAAATATAAGGGATGCTAATGACATTTGCATATGACAACAAAGCTGGGAAGGAGAGCTGTTTGCTAACACCCTCAAAGACAGACTCAGGATTCAAAAGGATCTTAATAGACCTGAACATTGGGCCATATCCAACAAAATGTTGTTCGCTATTAACAAATGCAAAGTTCTGCACTTAGGCAGGGAAAAACAACAACAGATACATAGGTACAAGATAGGTGGTACCTAGATTAGCAGTAGTACTTGTGAGAAGGATCTGGGTGTCTTGACAGATCACAGATTAAACATGAGCCATCAATGTCTGCAACTGCCAAAAAAGCCAATGCAGTTTTGAGCTATGTCAATAGAGATACAATGTCAAGATCATGACTGGTGATAGTATCACTGTGTGCACTGATCAAACCACACCTGAAATATTATATCCTGTTCTGGTTGCCACAATACAAAAAGGACACTTAGGAACTGAAAGAGTACAGAGAAGAATGACAAAGATGGTAAGGGGCTTGAAGACTAAAGCCTACAAAGAGTGGCTAAAGGAACTTGGTATGTTTAGCCTAAAGAAGACCTATGATAGCAATCTTCCAATACATAAAGGGATGTCACAGGGAAGAAGATATGGATTTATTCTCCAGAGCATCCAAAGGAACACAACAGCCAATGGTTGGAAGCTTTAGAATGAGAGATCCAGACTTGAAATAAGGAGAAGTGCCTTCTCCTGTATTCATCACCATCTAACCAGATCAAATAAGATCAACTCCTCCAGGTCCTATCCCTATGGGACTGCTTCCTGAAAGAGCTTTGGAAGTAGGCATTTTCAGTAGCTGCCTTCACTCTTTAGAATTCCCTCCTGCTGGTCAACTTCATCCCT
The DNA here is from genome assembly GCF_059951505.1 of Python bivittatus. NCBI lineage: Eukaryota > Metazoa > Chordata > Lepidosauria > Squamata > Pythonidae > Python > Python bivittatus. Next base: position 28,021,726 of record NW_028277034.1, read on the forward strand.
CTTGGAAATGGTGAAGACCTACCTGTTGTGTCCTGCATAAGAGAAGGTGAGGATCAGAGGCACATGGCTTTTGTATTTTCTATGTGTTGTTGTTGTTGTTGTTTTGGTTTGGTTATTTTTTATGTGTAATTTTTAATTTATATCGAAAATGTTAGCTGCACAGAGTCTCTGGAATGGGTGGCACATAAGCAAAACAAACCAACCTATGCATCCTTAACCCTCAACAATGTGTTTAAAGTGTTGTTAACAATTTTTGGTGATAAATCAATATTATGAGTTAATGTTTTAGTTCCTGAATTGCATCTTCAGCAACAACCTTATAGCAGTCATCTCTTATTAAGTATTTTCTAAGGTCTCCAATATACTCAAAATGCAATAGTTTTATGTTCATTCTAACATAAATATTATCTATTTATACTAATTATATTCAACATTTCTTTAAGGGAAAAAAGTGAAATGAGATTAGTACACAGGTCCAGTGATAGATGTAAAGAATGCTCCATCTCATAGGCTAAACAAATCTTTCAGAAGGTTGCTTCAGCCATGGCAATGCCATCAGCATTTCCTTGCCATCTCCCAGTGAAAATGTCTTGTGCTCATACATTCCTTTTTCAAAGGAAAATATAATTTTGATGAAATCAAAGTATAGTTATCCTGCATTTATTTAGTAATGAGGAGAGCTGTGTCCAAATGTTCTCTTTCCAAAAGCCACTGTGATCTCCCAGACTTCAGTTCTATCCCAAGGAAAGAAATCATGAGGAACTCTTTCAGTTTGGCTTTTCTAGATTTGGACTTCATTCAGCTCATTGTAAAAGTACCTGGAAGTTGTGTTACAGAACGTAATATGACCAACATCAATAACTTTGGTCATCCCCAGCCAAGAGGAAATTCAAATATACCAAGAGAAATTAGAATGGACTTTTCCAGTAACCAAAGATTAAGGTGATGATTAAAAGTTGAGTTGTCTTAATTATGCAATTCTTCGTAAGAGCTTTTCATCCTAACACGAAATTGTTATGTAGTTGTATATTTCTATCAGCAGTTCATATCCAGAAATAAAAGAAATTACAATAGATATTTGTATTTTATAAAAGACCTTAAAAAAAAGGTTGCAACTTTTAAAAAATGCCATTTATACTCAGGCTATTCCTAACATAACTGATAATATTTCTCAAACAGATTATGTTAATGTACACCACAGCTCAGTAGTGAAAAGCAAATCAATAGTACTCCTCAGTGACAAATCAGAGCTATGGCCATTAAGCATGAGTAATTAAAATGTCAGATTAATTGGTAAACCCATTTAAGTTACTTATGGTCAAATATTTCTCCTATTAAAAATAGAAATTGCATTCACAGCTGTAGTTAGCCATCAACCATCAAATGATGATGCAATTAGTGCATTTTAACATTAATTTCTTTGTATCAACAATCTCTTCCACAGAGTATCAGTTCCTTTGGTCTTCTGGGCAAGTGAAAACACAACTGGAAGGTTGTAGCAGAAATCACTTTTCCTGTACAAAATTAGTGAGACTGCATTTAAAACTAAATGTGAAGTGTTTAATATGCAAGATTATTCAAAATATAAGGTCCCATTCAAAATTTAAACTATGCAGAATACCAAGTCAACTTATATTTTTTTCTCTGCATAATAGACTATGAAAACAACATGTATCTTTGGAAGAAATTATTGCAACTTCCTTTGTGAGAAGATATCTGGAAATGCATTGATCCTTACTGAAATGAAAACAAAAGCAAAACAATAAACACAACTATTCCTGACATTTTTTATTAGTTATTTGTCTTGGGTTTGAGTGAGGAAAGTGGCAAAAAGAGCTGATTTTCTTTTCCTTCCAAAGGAGAATAGTTCTATAAAAAAGTTTATTTTCTTTTGTTTTGTATACTATTTCACAAAGCTTTGCAATTCCATTTTTTCAACTAGTGTTGCCTCAGGGGTAATAAGTACACAAGTGTCAGGGGACAAAACAAAATGTTTAAGCTTGAAGTGAGATGTTGAACAATTCTGGGGTGTTGATTTTGATTTAAGTGCCTCAAAATACTTCTTTACATTTTAAAGGAAAGGAGAATTGTATTCATAATATGTTGTGGTTCCCTAAACAACAAAGGGATTTAGACCAATTTCATACATAACATAGATTAAATGTATTTATTGCAAACTGATACCTAGGTAGGCCAACTAGCAAATGTAATTCAGTATTCTATAATAAAGGATACTGTAGAACAGTGATTCACAAATACAATGCTTAAGTATTTCCATTCTACTTCAGACAATATTTTACCAGGGCAAGAGCCAATAATTTGTTTCTCTTAAGGCAGAACCTCAGTCATACCAAGGTAAAGGCAAGCTCTTGCATTCCATGTAGATAGCAGATTTCAAAATCCCCAGATTATCAGTATTATGAATGCTCTACTCCACTAAGTGAAATATTTGATTTCTTTACATTATTTGGAAAACTTGATTTATGTGGATTGTAAATAATTATATTTTTAAATTTAATTAATTTTTAATTAAATATCTTCAATTTTCAAAATCATACAGGCTTCCACTGTTGTATGGGGGGGGAGGGGGGGGAGGGGGGAGGAATAATCTCTTTACATTGATCATGATATTCTCCAAATTCAGATGTGACGTAAGAAAAAAATGCAGCCCTCTGCCTGCTTTTGAATTGCATGTTCTAAACATACAATATGATCCCATAACTATTTCCACAAAAGTAACTCCAATTATATACAATAGGGTTTATTCCCAAGTAAGTATATACTTTATATTGGATTGCAGCCTTTCTACAGACCAAACCATACTGATAATATAATTAGATGCAAATAAGGATAATTTTTTCACTTCTCAAGACTTTAAAACTGCATGCAAACTAACTAGGGAATGTCATCAGGATATACATAGCCATGCAAGCTTGCTTGCTTGCTTCCTTCCTTCCTTTCTCCCTTCCCTTCCCTTCCCTTCCCTTCCCTTCCCTTCCCTTCCCTTCCCTTCCCTTCCCTTCCCTTCCCTTCCCTTTTTCCCTTTTTCCCTTTTTCCCTTTTTTCTTTTTTTCTTTTTTTCCTTTTTTTCATACAATCCTTAAAGATAAAGGAACAGATTCCTTTTATATCTGGCCATTCTAGAATGAGATAGACCTGCATACTATCACTTAAGAAAAATCTTTATTGAAGAAGATTTCCCTTAAAATGTAGTATGTATGTTGAAAAACCCAGCATAGATTTATACATTCAAATCAAAGGCAGTAAAATGTTTTGGTTTCAGTCAGAATTTCCCCAGTCTGGGACCATACAGTGAACCCAGTGATCAATTTTGACAGTCAATTCTCTGTTCATGAATACTGAGCTTCATGATGTATCCTTGCAACATGTTCAGTGATTTTGAAATGTTTCTGAACATCTGCATACATTCTTTATAAGGTTTTAATTGTGAAAGTTCTTTCCATTGGATTCTTTAAGGAGGAAAAAGATTATAGCTTATTTTGCAAAAGCAAAAGGCAACATTCTTGATTATATTGCATCCTGTGCATTGTTTACAAGTAATTTTTGCTTTTTATGTCTTTAACCATCCAGCAAGAATAAATATGGCTGCTAACTTTAAACAGAGAAGCATTGTTCTAGTTCATTAGCTTATTTATGACTATAGTCCTCAACTAATTGCCAATTTAAAGCATCACACATACACACGCACTAGACAATAACTACTTTCCCTAATCTTGCTTTCAGATACATGAATAATAAATTATCTTTCCCCTTTTTTAAGGGTATCTTTTTGGGATGAAATCTTATATATACTAATATTTAAGTACTGTAAATGGGAATATGTGTGTGTGTGTAGTTTTTTTAATAGTACTTACAGTACTTAATGAACATTAGTGAGTCTGTCAAGAATTTATTGGAAACTTTGCAATATTTGTGAACTGCTATTTTTTATTTCTGTCTGTGAGTAGACAACATTATGATGATCCTGGAATTTTAATATTTAGAACTTCATTAAAAATGTATTCTTTGCAAGTGTTGGGTGTGTGTCTGGAATTAGGAAAAGGAGAAATTTTGCAGAAGAATCTCAGCCAATTCATTAATCATAATGATTTTGCTGACTTTGAGTAGTTGGGGTAACATGCATCCCAAAAGATTATAAAGATAGCTTGTTCTTCCTCCCCATCATTCTTGCCTGGTTCCATGAATGAACCAGGAATGAGGGAATATGGTAGAGAGTCTATTCCCCCAGTCAAGAAACAAAAGCCAGAAGACATATATGTAAATGTGTGTTCCTCCAGGAGCTGAAACATGTTAAGGAAATAAACCTGGCTTTCTGGAGCCTTTTTTTTGTTTTAATTTGCTTTGTATCATTGTTGCTTGCCACACAATACCCCAGGCTGCAGCCAGCATTATGGGAATATCTTCTCTTGAACACACAGTTTTCGGTGACTGTGGTAAGAGAAAGTTTGACACACTAGATGTCCCATGGAGTTGCCTTGCCTTATTCAGGTGCCCTTCAGTAAAGGTTGTGTTGGCTTGAAATTTGGAGAATAGTGGTGCCAATACATATGGAAGGTTAAGGTGGGTTGCCATGGGTGGGTGGGGTGGGGGGAATCTTTGTAACATTTCTGTATTGCACAGCAGCTACTTGATGGGCAGCTGCCAATTATCTTTCCTCTTATATTATTATTTGTATTATATGTCATCTAACTAAGAACTGAGATCCCTTCTGCAACAATAAGGTAAAGTCTGCTTCCATACTTTTAGCAAAAAAAGTAGTCTCATCCAGGCTAGGTATCAGAAGCAAATTCCATTGGGTATTGTGTCCAGAAGCTTGCTTGCTTATCTATCTATCTATCTATCTATCTATCTATCTATCTATCTATCTATCTATCTATCTATCTAATTTATATGCCCCCCATCCCATCCAAAGTGAATCTGAGTGGCGTATGATAAAACCAAGAATTAAAACATTTTGCAAACTCATTATAACAATGAAAATAACTAAACAAGACCATAAGAGGAAAGATGTTACAAATACAAACAATGTACAGGCTCTTTATTACTAGGGGATCCCCAGGCTTGCTGAAAAAAACACATTTTGAGGACTTTCTAGAGAGCCATAAGAATTGGGACTAACCTCACCCCAGGAGCGATGATATTCCAGAGGGCGGGCGCCACAGTACAAAAGGCTTGCTTCTTAGGTCCCATCAATGGAATTCTTTCGTGGATGGCCCCATCAGCATGCCTTTCTTGCTAGACTTGATGGGACAGTAGATGTGATAGGGAAGGTGGTCCCTCAGATAACCTGGCCCCATGCCACACCATTCTCTGTTATGCTGATATCTCTCTCCTCCTTGTATGCTGATCAGCAGAAAGTATGTGTCAGTTGGGGTTGGCGGATGGGGGGGAGAACCAAGAATATTATTATGTTCTTAAATCCAACACAGTATGTAGGGGGACCTAATGAAATTATGAATGAATTAACAATATGGTAAGCACCTGTTACCAAACTTCCCAGTTAAACTTTTAAAAAGGTTTTTGCTACCCTTCTGGTTGCCTGCCTCTTTGCCTCCAAGGAAAGGATGGGAAGGCAAGGTGAACGGAACTACATATATCTAGGGATAGCTGTGTGAGGAGAGCAGTGTCACTTCTATGTGGAAAAAGTTCTGTCATATCTTGTACGACTGGGACTATCAAAGCGTTAATTATTTAATTCTGCAGGAGATAAAGGATTTTGGGCAGGAATTGTTCTTTTTAAAAACAGGCAAATGAAATATGCAAAGGAATAGCATCACCAGCACAAATGATTATTTACTCCTTAAACTTCATTACTGCACAGGATCACATACAAATATTGGGCTTAAAATGAGTAAACAATACAGCAATTGGAGCTTCTGGTTGCAGTGTTGCAGGTCTTCAGAAGGAGATTTCTAAGCACATCTACTTCTACCATAGAGACCACAGACTATGAGAGGATAGCTAAGTTGTTCAAAATACCTGCGTCCTACCTCTCATATTGTTGGCTCATTCTACATGTACATTTACCCATAATGAAAGGTGGAGCCCTTGGCTCTTTAAGATGGTGTGGTCATCTGCTCTTAGTTCCTGTGTAACAAAGAACGTTGCAAGGGGCTACACTGGTTAGTGCAAGAACTAAGCCCCAGGATAAGAGAATGAATAGTTTTGTTCAATTGGCTGCTACATCAGGAAAATGCTCCAAGGCCACTGGAGAGGCTAAAGACCTCCAGGTTATCCAAATATGTCAAGGAAGTCTTGGAAGAGGTCTATAGCAGTTCTGTCCATGGAAGCTTTAAACCTGAGGCAAACAGAACACAAAATAGTTATATAGTTGCAGCTTTAATTGGCTTGTCATAAGTCTTTCAGCAGAAGCCAATGCAGAGATAAGAGCAGGCTATTACAGAATAACAAAGGCTTGAAAATATAAAAGTCAGAATTCTTGCTGCTATGTCAGCAGTGCAAGGCTGTTAGCTCAAAGAAATTTCAGGCAGGAAAGCCAGTTCATCCAAGAACAGGCTAAGGGTCCAGACCTAGAGAAATCTTCAAAAAGCAGTCCAAAGTGAAGCCCAATGTTTATTCATAAAGTAAGGGATAGGACTTCACAGGAGCAGTGGGCAGAAAGCAGAAGAGGGGGTCTGGAAGATCTCATATAGTCAGACTTCTTGGCTTTGCCTGATTAGAGTTGTGCTATTATCCACTGTTCAACCCTATTCAGCTGGCTGTGTGATTTAGGACTTGACCTTCACTGAATAAATGACCTAAAGGGAGAAGGACAGTGGGGCTGGGAAAAGAAGTGGTGTTGCCAAGAAGGTTCAATAAGAGTGATCTTTCAGTGATGGCAAGAGGACTTTCAGCTAGTAGCTTCAGCTAATGGAGATCAGCCCCAGCTGTCATGAGAAGACCTTGGAAGCCAACAACATTCCAAAAGCAGTAGCAGCAGTGAGAAGATGAAGCAAAAGAATAGTCAGTTGCAGATGCTCGCAGCAAGAGTCCTGTGGTGGCAAAGACACCATGGTAGTAGGCAGAATCTGACAGCAACAGAGCAGCTGGCTGCAGAGAGACTCTGCTTCTATCCCTGCCTCCATCTTATATGAGCAGGACAGGGATATTGTAGAGTTTCAGCCCAGTAGTCGCAGAGGCCACAGGCAGGAGAAATATTTAGAATAGGAAAATCAGCCCCAGCCTACTACCAACAGCTCCAAAGATGGCAGAGGGTACCTGTATGTATGTATGATCCTGCCCACTATCTTAGCAACAGTACCCAATATTCAAAGCAGCTATTTTGACTATCAAAGAATTGGGATTTGCACAGCATATTCTTGAGTGCCATCTGCTGTTAAGTTATTTACTGTGAGCATTTAATGTAGATAGATATGCTTTATTAGAATCAAAGGCCAGCAACAATAATTTAATGTAAAAACATCATTATATTTCAAAGCATACTATCAACAACTTAAGACTGAATTTATGAACTTTTATAAGTTGTCCATATAAATTCTTATAGGATTTGGGAAAAGGCCATAAATTTAATTTCAATTTTGTATTAATATTCTTTTCATTCTTTGGCCCTGAATGCAAAATGCAAAACCAAAAAAGAAAGAAAGAAAGAAAGAAAGAAAGAAAGAAAGAAAGAAAGAAAGAAAGAAAGAAAGAAAGAAAGAAAGAAAGAAAGAAAGGAAGGAAGGAAGGAAGGAAGGAAGGAAGGAAGGAAGGAAGGAAGGAAGGAAGGAAGGAAGGAAGGAAAGAAAGAAAGAAAGAAAGAAAGAAAGAAAGAAAGAAAGAAAGAAAGAAAGAAAGAAAGAAAGAAGATTTTTCAGAACAAGCTTCTCCAATTTTCATGTGACAGTTCATGTGAAATGAACTAAGAATGTTGCATGAAGGTTAAGAGCTCACCACATGGGCCAAATGGAAGAATGAAAAGTTTAAAATAGAGTTATTGATATTCAATTCTGCCTGCCTTTGCATAAAATAACACACTTCCCCAACAATATAATATTTAGCAGCCAAAAATATACAACAGCATATTTTATAAATCAAAGCATTGTGTATTCAGTATATTTTATAATATGAACACCCTTAGCTACTTTGGCTAATCATAAGGCTATTATGTTGAAAAATAAATCTAATCTTTACTAAATAATTATTTTGCTTTTCATATGGCAAATATGCCTGCAAATTTTCATCTTTGAAGAAAGAAAGGAATTGCCAGTATCAATTGCTATGCCAAGACATTTGTGAGACAAAAATAGGTATGTGGGTAGTAAGTTTCATTGTTGCTTCAGGGTTACAGATTAACCCAAGACACTGTCCAAATCCCACACACTGGGCAAGAAGTAGTTGGAAATGTTTTGAATAGCAGTATTATTTATTTGTACCAGGAGTTACCAACCCTCAGCCGACAGTTTTCATGTTATGCTTCTCCTTTTTCGTGTCCATAGGGTTCTCTTGCGATCACTCCAACTCCATATATCCAAGAGTATGGATATATGATTTTATGCTGGTTTTCAAAAGAAAAGAAAAAAATAAATAAAAGGGGGGGGGTGGAAATAGGTCAAATCTACTTTCTGCTTAACTCTCTGTGACTTTGTAAACACATCCACATTCTTTTCTTAGCAACTGTATAGAAGAGAGTCACTATTACCATCTTCTTCTGGGATTTTTTTTTAAATTTTTTTGTAATTCTTAGTTTAGCAATAGACCTAATATTTCTTGGTCCAGGCTCCACCCACATTAGGATTTTGAGGCCAGTCAAGCTATGTGCTGCCACCTACATAAAAAGAGTGTGCAGCATTCAAATAGGTATAACATTTCTTTGAAAATATATACAGTATACAGTATGTGTGTGTGTGTGTTTGTATGTATGGGTGTGTAGGTATGTATGTATGTATACAAATTCCCTTCTCACCCCTATGAGTGGTACGTGTCTTCCTCAATCTCGGGTCCTCTACCAGAGGCCTGGGAGTTGAGGGTTCTGCGCAGTATCTTAGCTGTTCCTAGCACTGCACTCTTCTGCACAGAGAGCTCTGATGTTCCTGGGATCTCTTGGAACCACTCTCCCAGCTTAGGAGTCATGGCCCTGAGTGCTCCTACCACTACTGGGACCACTTTGGCCTTTACTTTCCACATCCCCTCTATTTCCTCCTTCAGGCCCTGGTACTTCTCCAGCTTCTCATGCTCCTTCTTCCTGATGTTGCTGTCACTTGGCACTGCTACATCTATCACTACCGCTGTCTTCTGGTCTTTGTCTACTACCACAATGATTGGCCAGTACCTGCCTGTCCATCTGGATCTGGAAGTCCCACAGGATCTTAGCCCTGTTATTCTCCATGACCTTCTGTGGAATCTCCCATCTGGGTTTGGGGGACGTCTAGCCCATACACTGTGTAGATGTTCCTATACACAATGCCAGCTACTTGGCTGTACTGTTCAGTATATGCTATTCCTGCCTGCATCTTACATCCTACCACTATGTGTTGGACTGTCTCTGAAGCCTCTTTGCACAACCTGCACCTTGGGTCCTGTCTAGTGTGGTAGACCCCTGCTTCTATGGATCTGGTGCTTAGTGCCTGTTCTTGTGCTGCTATGATCAGTGCCTCTGTGCTATCTTTTAGTGCAGCCCTTTCCAGCCACATAGGATTTCCCAATGTCAGCCACCTCAGCTATCTGTCGATGGTACATCCCATGCAGGGGCTTGTCTTGCCATGGTATTTCCTCCCCTTGAACTTCCTCCCATGAATGCCTGAGGCATTCTCTCAGCAGCTCATCTTTGGGTGCCATCTTAGTGATTTACTCCTGGATGCTCTGGGTTTTGTCCAGGACAGTGGCTTTGACACTCATCAGACCCTGTCCACCCTCTTTAGGGCTGGTATACAATCTCTGGGTGTTGGACTTGGGGTGGAAACCTCCATACTTTGTGAGGAGCTTCCATGTCTTCACATCGGCAGTCTCCATGTCTTCCTTTGGCCAACTCACTATACCAGCAGGGTATATGATGACTGGCAGGGCGTACATGTTGTTGGCATGGATCTTTTTCCCATTGACCTGGCTCTTCAGGACCTGTCTTATCCTTTGGTGATACTTGGATGTTGCTGTGTTCTTTGCCTCCTCCTCATGGTTCCCATGTGACTGTGGGACACCAAGGTATTTATAGCTGGTCTCTATGTCTGCTATGTGGCCTGCTGGTAGTTCCACTCCATCAGTCTTAACTACCTTTCCTCTCTTTACTATCATCCTGCCACATTTCTCCAGTCCGAACGACATCCCAGTGTCCTTGCTGTAGATCCGTGTCAGGTGATTCAGTGAGTCGATGTATCGTTCACTCTTAGCATACAGCTTGATATCATCCATGTAGAGCAGGTGGTGATTCCATTATTGAACTTGTACCCATATCCAGTCCTTGTGATTATCTGGTTGAGGGGGTTTAAGCCTATGCAGAACAGCAGTGGGGACAGTGTATCACCTTGGTATATGCTGCACTTGATGGCCACTTGTGCGAGCTGTCTTAAGTTGACTACCAGTGTTATCTTCCACAGTCCCATTGAGTTCTTGAGGAAGGTCCTTAGTGTCCTGTTGACTTTGTATAGCACCAGGCATTCACAGATCCATGTGGGTGGCATTGAGTCATAGGCTTTCCTGTAGTCAATCCAGTCTGTGCTCCAATTTGTCTGTCTAGACCTTGAGTCTCAGGCAAATGCTCTATCTATGAGCAACTGATGTTGTCCCCAATGCTCTTCTGAGCTGTGCTCATGTACTGGCCCATATGGTCCTGTAGCTTGGCAGCTATAATGCCTGATGGAACTTTCCATGTTGTGGGGAGGCAGGTTATTGGCCCATAGTTGGATGGTGCTGTTCCCTTGTGAGAGTCTTTCATGATCAGCACTGTCCTTCCTTGTGTTAGCCAGTCTGGGTGGGAACTTGCTGCTAGCAGCTGGTTCATCTGTGGTGCTAGGTGTTCATGCACTGCTGTTAGTTTCTTTTGCCAGTAGGTGTGGATCATGTCCGGGCCAGGTGCTGTCCAGCTTTTCATGTTCTTGACCCGCTGTTGGATGTCTGCTACTGTGATAGTCACTGGTTCCTGTTCTGGGAGATTGCTGTGGTCTGTTTTCAGGTCCTGCAGCCACTTTGCACTGGTGGCTCAGCTTTTACTGTGTGGTTGTACTGCAGTTGGATGGTTCTTTGGAGAACAGGGTATTTATCTTCTTGGCCTCTACTTGTCTAGTGTATCTCCTTAGCCTGGCAGCCAGTGCTGTGAGCCTTTGTTTAGCAGTCTCTAGGGTTTCAGATTGAGTCAGGCCCATATATTTTTTCAGTAGCCGAGTCTTATCCTTAATCTCCACATGCTTCTGTTGTTCCACCAGCTGACTGACTTCTCTCCAAGTTGCCTTGATCTTAGCCTCCAATCTCATTTTCCAGGGTGGGTATCTACTGCTGTTCTTCTGGATCATGTAGCCAAGCATTTCCAGGATTACAGCGGATGACCCGGTGGCGCAGCGGCTTAATGATGCTGAAAGTTGCCGGCCAGAAATGGCTGATGCTTCAGCGGTTCGAGTCCAGCCTTTGTGTTAAACAGGGTGAGCTCCTGTTTCCTCCCCAGTTCCTGTCAACCCAACAGGTCGAAAACTCACGTGAGTAGATAAATGGGTACTCTCACTCTGATGGGAGGAAAAATGCTGGCGGCGCCTTGGAAAAAAGGAGTCGGGAGCAGTTGCCGGTAAAACACGAAACCGCACTTGCCCGAAAAGGGCGTGAAGCAACAGAAAACCCCACCTCCTGCGCACGCCAGCTGGGCTCTGCTCTAGGAAGGAGGCTCTGGCAAACTACCTCCAAAACACCTGCCTTGAAAACTGCAAGGACTCGTCCAAGCAGTCCCTGCAGAGTCAGTAATGACTGAGCGCAGATAAAAAAAAAAAAAAAAGTGTATACTAATTCATTGGTTTCAGTTATGGTGGTAATAGGGATCATCTGGAGGGCTCTGCTGGCATCTTCTAGCATACTATCTGATGGTACTTCTCCACTGAGCCTTGGTAGTCAGACTCGAGGGTTGACTGTAGCTAGTTTATCCATGATGTTATGCCTCATATCAGCTGCTGTGCTCTGTAATAGAGGCGGTGGCAGTGACATTCCAGCTTCAGATGTTGGCTGCACATCCAGTTGTTCTTCCAGGTCTGCTTGAGTCTGGGTTGTAATGTGGAGTTGGTCTATCTCAAGTTGTGAGAGCAGCTTCCTCTTCACTATGTTGAAGCTCTTGGTAACTAGTTGTTTCTCAGTTAGTGTGGATGTATGCCTTCTGTCTATCCATAGTTCCCTCATATGTTTCATATATCCCTTCTCATTAGCTCTGCTGTTGTAGTAGCATTCCATCAATTCCAAGTTCTCTTGTCTCGTCCATGTATGGTTTGTTCCAGTAGCTCACTTAACATCAGATTGTCCTGGTTCCCCAACATCTGATGCAGACCTTGTTAATCCGGATGACGTCCAAGCTGGCATGACTCTCTTAATGCATGTCACTCTCATATATGAGGTAGACAGGTGAAGTGTTAGGGGGTCTTTGCCCAAGGACCCCTACTGGTAAGGTAAGTACCTGCCTGGATTTGAACCCCAGTCTCCTGCATCAAAGGCAGTGTTCTAACTACTACACTATCTCTTTATATATATAAAGAGAAAATAATACCAACATTTCTCAAATACATGCAGATCCCAGCCTTATCACCTTGATAATCATAATGTGATAATGTTGCTTCATGGTTCTATTCATAGCTGCCATAGGCATACCTCTATTAACATCCTTAAAGCATGGAGATACGTATATGAATCTATCACTATTGTTCTGCCACTCTCCTCCCCCCCCCCCCATTTGAACTTTTTGAAAATAGACTATGACTTTTGGTAGAGTCTTGTAAAACTACCAAACTTTCTCACCATCTCCAGTATTCAAATTCAGTAAAAACTGATATCTCGAGCATTAAAAAAGCAATGTGCTACTTGTCTGTCATGTAAATGTTAAAGACAAGCAACCATTATATGCATGAGCAAATAAAGAAGGATTTATGCCTAGACTATCAACCAGGATGGAAATTTTCAATTTCTTCCATTAAAAAAAAAAAAAAAATCTTAAGTCTTTTGAGTCGTGTGTAAATACTGGCAAATTCATATCAAAATACAAACCAGGAAAAATCATAACCATCAATAATCTAAGCGAGATTTTTTTAAAAGGCAATTGTTCTTACATTCTTTTCAACAGAGGACTTAGCTCATACCTGAGCATCCAGCCTGATGAACCTATGTGGAATCACCATTTAACCTATCATTATTTCTCATTTTCATCTGAAATACTGATTAAATTCTATGTATCTGGTTCCATAGAACCAGCATAATACCAACATAATACAGGAGTGAGGAACTTTTGCCCATCTAGATGTTTCTGAACTATAGCTCAAAGCACCACTGGCCAGACTGACTAGGGCTTCTGGGAGTTGTATTTTTGCCATCTCTAGAGTGCCACCCCACCTGTCTAGTTTATTTTCTGTCTGCTAAAGTTGCAAAGGTCCTCCTTGGCTCCTAACGAAATGATCTGCAAATACCTGAGTAGGTTGGAAATCAACTTTCACCTAAAGGCATTTCCACATTTTCTGGGTCACAGGCTTCACCATCCCAAATGCACACCAGCATTATAATGATGCCATATGAGTGTCCATAAAAGCTATTTGATTCCAACAGAAGATAATATATGTAGCTCAGGGTTGAACTGTGGAGTCCTTGGTGCTCTCTGAAGAGGACCAAGGACTCCACAAAGTTATTTGAGCCAGCTTTTCTGCAGGTAAGCACTTAAGAGGCAGCTCTCTTACTAATCTTAACCTTCACTGTGTTAGCAAGGTAGGGGGAAGCAGACTGCCTACTGAGAAAAAAGTTTCAAAGTCATTCCTCTGTTCAGCAAGGGAGAACTAGGGGAAGAAGTCATAACCCCACAGTACCTTGATGTCTGGGAAACAGGAAGGACAAGGCAGGAGTTGCCATCAATGGGAAGCTTCACACTCTGCAGCTCTGCAGAATGTAGTCCAAAACTATTGTCACAGCATTTCCTCTGGATAGAGAGCTAGTCTATTTAACTTTATGAATTATAGATACCCCTCGCTTAACAACTTCCCTGTTTTGCGACTGTTCAAATTTACAACAGTGCTTAAAAAGTAGCTTTATGACCTGTCCTCACACTTACAACTGTCATAGCATCCCAATGGTCACATGATTGAAATTTGGGCACTTTGCAGCATCCTGCAATCACATGATCACTATGAACGTATCAACTGGCTTCTGACAAGCAGTCAATGGAGAAGCTGGCTGTAAAGTCACAAGTCATGGTCATGTGATGTCTCGCTCAATGACTACTTAGTGACAGAGTTGCCAGTTCCAATTGTGGTCATTAAGCAAGGACTACCTGTAATAATCTCAAACTTTATTAAATTCTTCAATACCCCTAGCATCGTGGGGTGGCACAAAAGCAGAACTGATGTTGAATTGATATAGTCCTTGTGTGTGGAAGTTCCATACATCACCATGGTGGTTTTATTTCTATACAACAAATGAAAAAGCTTCCCAAATACTGAAATGATAGAAAAAGCATTTATCTAGTGGATATACAATATATATTATTGACTGGTTTAGTTGTAGGTTTGGTCAATATCGAAAGGAATAGACATTGATTTCTGCCAGTCTCAATATACAGATTTATCTATCTAAATGAGGCCAAGCTGTACATCGGCAGTTTACTTTTCAGAGAAAGAAAAAAACCTTATTCTAATAAATAGAAAAATATTTGATGTGTGAATCTGTGTCATATTTTGAAAATGTTTCTTAGTGCATGATATAAATATGTCTCCATAATAGCATTTTATTATTTTATTTTATTATTTTTCTTCTCAAGAGATATACAGATTAAGAATGCCCAGTTTACAGACAATCCGTATTTAAGAACGGAGCCTATTGTAGCAAAATTCAAGTTAAATACACAGTGGTTCGAGTTAATTACACAATACTACTTATACAGTATTACGTAATAATACTGTTCCAGCTTACATACAAGGTTGACTTAAGGACAGACCTTGGGAACAGAACTGGTTCTTAAGCTGGGGACTACCTGTAATGCATTCTGCAATAGATAATAGCCCAGTTCACCTAGAGTCAAGGTTCATAATTCCTAAATAGAGATTTTTCAAAGAAAATTCAAAAAGAAAGGAAATAAAGCAATACTAAGAACTGTCCAGGAAGCCAGTGCTAAAAATGTGGCTACTCCAATGTATATGCAGTTACACACAAACACACACACACACACACACACACACATCCCTGAATGAATTTCTGAGGCAGATGTTTTCAGCCTTACAATTTGAATCTAAAGTCAGTATCTTCACTATTTACTTTTAATCAAGATATATCAACTATATTTACTTTTGAGGATATTGGTAAGAAGAAAGAAGGTACTTCCACAATACTGTGGGTTTTTCTTTTGTTTTTGAGTAAATCCACTTAAAAAAAAAACCTTTAGGGTACATTAAAATGTAATGATTCAATAATCATTTATAGCCTACATAGTATGAAAGTTTTTTCAATACTTCTTACCAGGCAAACGGGTTTCAATTAGAATATTATTTATTCTGATTTGTAATTACTAGCAGGTAATTGAATTTTTGCAGCAGGATGTACACAACATAAAACTAAGACAATGTGTCTTCCTAGGTAGTTAGCTAACTTAGTAGCATCTGGGTACTGAATGCAATAAGGTCTATCAAATGCAGTAAATATCCTGTACCTGGTGTTGAAGGTACCTCCACAATCACATCAAGCAACCAAATATTTCAGTTGTTCTGTGATCCCTGCAACCTGTTTCTTTTACTCCTTAGCATCTCTGCACCTGGAAGAAAGTGGTTGCCTAAACATGCCTCTTTTCCTTTGTATTGTGAACCGAAACGTTTGCTTCAACTGCTCTCTGTGCTCCTCCCAATCAACAGTTTGCAGACTGTGAAACTGGAAGTGATTTGAAGGATCAACAGCTTGCATTTGCTGTCTGTGGGGTTTGTCTAATTCCCCAGAAGCTTGCATTGTGATAGAATTCAGTATGCTATTTCCATATAAGAAACAATAATATGAATAGTCTCTAGGTGGATCATTCTGGTCCCATAGAATTTCCAGGCTTTTTTCCTTTTAAGCATGAAGGTGAAAAGAGTACACGGAGGGTGTAATGATGTTCAGCTGAATTTTGTTACAATATTTCAAAGGTTCAGATATTTCCCCTGAGTGATGTAAAGTCAAAGGTGATTATACTGTATATGCCTTACACACTATTATAAAGGTGATCAACATTGTTGGGGATGAAAAGCACACTTGTCCTTTGAATGGAATGCCAGGACTGAACTCCCAAAAGTGGATAGATCCAGGATAAGGAAATGGCACGACTCAGAACAAAATTTAGTTTGTTAGTTTAGAACAAATCTAAAATTAATGAAAATCTATTACTATTTTGTACTTACAATTAATGTGTCTCCCAATGTATTTAATAATTACCCCATCCCATTTAACAGGATAATTCAAAGCAATTTAGGATGATAACTTCATACATCCCTTAAGGCCAAAGGCTGTCGATTTCTGGTTTACTGAAGCTCTAGGAGTACAATATTTAAGGTCATATTCCACAACTCTGGGATACTGCTATGATTGTACCTATATTTTTAAAAAGTGAATAGAGAGGACCCAGATTTCCTTATAGGTTGCTGCGCATTGTTAGCAAGCTTTACACACACACTACTTGGATTGGAAATTACCAGAGTGGATAGAGATAGTATCTACATCGGGAAATGACAGGCTGATCTGCACCCCAATCACTCCACATTAAACTATATATGTCATATTATTGAAAAAATATAGGTGCAAGAAAAGATCCAAACTCTATCTACCTTTGTGGACCTTAAATTGGCCTTTTCTCCCATTTTTATTTATTTCTTTACTTAGAATCTACGTCATCTATATCTACAGTATATCTGTGTCTATGCCTGTATTTGTATCCATCTTAAATAAATAATTCTGAGCAGCTAACAACCAATACACAAAATAAAAAACTATATCATAACACTCCTATAAACATAACCAAAATACAGTTAAAATAATAATAATAATAATAATAATTATTATTATTATTATTATTATTATTATTTCAAGACTGATTCTCTAAGAAAAACTGAAGACATGCCAATAAACAGATGATAATTCCAAGTGGGTAAGAGCAAATATCTTCTCATTTTTTTACTGACTGGACATTGTTTTAATCTGTGGTTAATATTTTTAAATGTAAATGTATAACTTATTTGTACTTATTGATCAAATAAATGGCTCTGTTCGTTTGCATAGGTTTATTTAATATATATAGTTATTTCTTCAGTTCCTCTTGTTTCTAATAGAATCACCTGAGTTTGACAAAGAAGTTTAGATGTTGAAGAAAATACATTTTGTCAAACTCTCTGAATTCATAATTCATGGGTATCAGTAAAAATTGCGGGACCTATCTTTTATGTACAGCTATCTGAAGCAACATTATTTGGGGTCCATAATAGATTTACAGAGCAAAATAATGTATTCAGTAAGAAGATATTAGTGTTGCTGAGGTCATTAAATAAAGATGCAATAGATTTTTCCATTCCAATCTTATTAAATATAGTGATCTTCCTCATTTCAAATTATGCTTGCACTATTCATATTTGTAGCTAATTACTGTCTTTTCCTCACTATCGTACTGGAAAATTGAAGAAATCTTTTAGCTTACAAGTATTCACTGAATGAGAATATTTAATGTTGAATATCACATTAATGAGCAACATAGTACCTCTCACATTCTCCAATTTTACAGAGAGCTTTGCTCATTGCTACTCTCTGACTTCTGTAGGTCTGTGACAATAACCCTTCTCAATACAATAGTACACTTACAGAGAATATCCTTTATGTTAAAGTATTTCGCTGTATTGTTCAGTTACCTACAAATATTAGCTGAAGACAAGTTAAATCCTCTTAGATTGAAAATTAATTCCATAGTCCTAAGTTTCCAAACTTTTTAAAAGGTAACATATACATTTTAAGTGTATATAAGTATGTGTGTGGGGGGGTATACACACACATACACTACATATTGCAAAAATTAGAGTCAAAATAGTATATGTGTTAAGATGTTTGATTTGTATTAAGATGCTTGCTTGAGACTGGTGAGAGCCAGGTTCAAGATGCTTCTTAATCACAGAGCTCACTAGGTGATTTTGGACCAGTCTTTGATAGAGATATTTCTGGGTAGTGGTAAAATTAATGAATTATTATTAATAAATTCATTTTAATTTTTAAATTAATTTAATTTAACGAAAACCACATTTGATAATATAGTAATATAACTTTCTAAAACTAAGATTCTTTGTAGATACTGAATATCTATATCAATGCTTTGATCACCACAAAGCTGGAATGGGCGACTTGAGGCCCACAATACTGAAGCTCCCAAATCTTTCCCCCCCTTGTAGCCCCCCCAATTGTCCTCTGAACGCTAGAAGAAAATTGATTAACAGGCTTCTGATCATCAAAAGCAGGACACGCATGCAAATTATAATGCAAGCAGACTGAATTTAAAAGACAAACAAAAACAGCTCCCGGCTCTGTCCATTTACATGTCACTACTGTGCCAACTCTGCATCATCCCCCTGCCTGCTGTACCCCCCTACATGTTTAGTGTGACCTTGGGTTCCAAAGATTTTCCACTCTGATAATAAATAATTCTTCCTTTATAGGATTCATGTACTATAATCATTTATAATATTTGTGTAACATCATGCATGAAACATCAAAAATCTATACACCAATCAACAATATTAATCTTGACATTATTATCAGAATGTGTGGAATCTGTGAAAAATATTGCTTCTGGTAAAAATGATTTTAAAAATAAAAATAAAAACCTTGATATTTTAATGAACTATTCTCACTTTTTCCATGTTCTATAAAATTAATTTTGCAGACCTTTATGCAGGTTTCAAATGTTCTCCAGAAAAATAGCATGATGGTCTTTAAGCTTGTAGCTGATTGTGTAAAAGAAACAGCTTTTACAGAAAGACACGTGAATCTCAGAAACAAATGATGACACTTTTAATAGCTAACAGGAGAATCCTTTAGTAGTTAGAAAAAACAGTTCTAGCATAGCAGATAGTAGATTTATAAAGAATTCCTGTAAAGTGACATGGCAAAAGCAGTCAGTGGAGTAAAATTATTCTCCATCTTCCATAAATGAAGACCATTTTTCCACTACATATCATTTAACTTCATACTGAAATCAACTAATGCTATTCAGATATTTAATAAAAACTTTTTTAAAGGCCAATGTGTTTATTTAAGATAACTTTTAAGGCTGCTCTAGGCCATATCTGCTGTGCATTGATTTAATAGCATATTCTATCATGTAATGCTCAGTAATTAATAAGGGTAGCTAACGTTATTGTACATTTCAATACAGTGAAATGGAATCACATTTAGTCATAATTAAAACTAGAATCACTGAAAATAATGGTCCTTAACTTAGTCATAATTAGCATTAATTTCATGAATTCCACATGCCAGAATGATAATGCTCAGAATGTTGCAATCCAGACATTAACAATGCATGGTATAAGAAATGCCAGATGTACAGATGATCTCTGAAGAGACAGAGATACCCAGACATACAGTGGTACCTCTACTTACAAATGCCCCTACTTACGAATTTTTCGAGAAATGACCAGCTGCCGCCCCAAAAATTTACCTCTACTTACAAACTCACCTCGACTTACGGACTGGATCTGTGGCCATTTTCCGCCCATTCCACGTGGTCCGCGGCCATTTTCCGCCTGTTCCACGTGGTCCGCAGCCATTTTTCTGCCCATGCCACATGGTCTGCAGCCATTTTCCCGCCCCTGACACGTGGTCCGCAGACGCTGGAACGGATTAACGGTAATTACATTGAACCTTATGGGAAAATTTACCTCGACTTGCGACCAACTCGACTTGCGATCAGTCACGGAACGGATTAAGTTCATAAGTAGAGGTACCACTGTACTTTGAACATCTGATAGATAATGGAAAATATTACAGAGTTGCAAAAATATATTTATTCAATGATTATGCTAAGCATTTTTACTGTGTAGTCAAAACAGTTTGTGGGTAGCCCTTAAAGTATGGGTGTGGTAGACCACCTCATCTGTTTATTGAAGAATTTCTATTATAACCAGAATGCAATATTAGATCTTTATGTATGTATGCATGCATGCATGTATGCATTTTTGTGCCTTGAAGTCAGTTTTTGACTCCTGGTGACTGCCTGCAGTTATCTTGGCAAGTCTTTTTCAAAAGTGGTGTGCCATTGCCTCATTCCTAGAGCTGAGAAAGGCTGACTGGCCCAAGGTCACCTAGCTGGCTTCATGCCTAAGGAGAGACTAGAATTCATGGTCTCCTGGTTTCTAGCCTGGTGCCTTATCCACTACACCAAACTGGCTCATATATCATAATATGGATCAACTAAATATTTTAAAGTTGGAAAAGCAATGGACCAAGGTTATATGCTGTCACCTTATCTGTTTCCCTTATATGCAGAATATATCATGAAAAATGCTAGACTAGAAGAAATAAAAAGTGCAATTAAAATTGCTGAGTGAAAGATCCAAAACTTTAGATATGCTAATGATACCATTTTGATGTTTGGAAATGAGGAAGACCTAAGGTGTCTCTTGCTGAAGGTGAAAGAAATCTGCTTCCCAATATTTAAAAAAAAAAAAAAAAGTCAACAAGCAATGCCAACATAATACCAATAGGTGGAGAAGACACTGAAGTCATAATAGACTTTATATTCCTAGGCTCAAAAAAAAAAAATAAATCACTGTGATATTTCCCATAGCCATGAAATAAAGAGATACTCTCTACTTGGAAAAGACTATGACAAATTGAAACAAAATATTAGTGCAGAGCCATCACACTGTCAACAAAAGTACATACAGTCAAGATTATGGCTTTCCAAATTCTAAAATATGCTATAAGCTGGATCATCAGAAAGGCTGAATAAAACAAAATTATAGTGCTATGGAAAATTATTGAGAATACCTTGGATTGCAAGGAAACAAAATCATTCAACACTAGATGCAGTAAAAGCAGAGTGCTATCTGGAAGCACCAATAATGAAAGGGAAGCTTAAATATTTTGGATACAATATGAAGTCAAGAGTCATTACAGTAAAGCATGAGCTTACAAGAACTCAAAGAAACAGTTTCTAACAGACATTACTAGTCAATGTGTGTCCATTGGGTCACAAAGTCAGCTGACTTAATGGTTGTACAATAAAAACAGCAGCAGCTGAAATAATCCTGAAATCATAAACTGGATGAAACTTCAAGGGCATTAAGTCTCTGATAATACATCTAATCTGCTGATTTTGTTTATTTTATAAGGAATAACAGCTTTTGTAAATGATGTCTTGATGTCAAGTAGGATTCTCAGATAAGTTTCAGAGACTAAAGAAATATAAATTTTCTGAGTTTATTTTCATAATGAACATATTTAGGAACAATTTATTTATTAAAAACAATAATGAGAAAACTATTAAAATTATTTTCATAATCTTGTTTCATGTGTTTATTTATACACCCATTCCTGCATCCAGATACAGAACTTCATGCTTAATGTGTGGACACTGATGAACCTAGCTTGAAAGTTATATGAGGTGCCACTTTTTTTAGAAATAGGAAGTTGTGCACACAATTAATAAAGGAAATAGGATCTACAAATTGTTAACATCAATTAGATCTTATATCTCAATCTCCTAATGATCTGGAGATTGAGGTATTCTTATTAAATGACCAATACCCAGGTATTTCTGTCTGCCTGGTGAGGTAGACCAGACAGGAAACATGGCCAAATGAGCTTATTCTCCTTTATTGTAAGGTTAACAGAATCTTGCAAGTCTGAAAGTATATCTCTCCCCCATCCCTTTTATAGCCCAAGAAAATAAGGAGGGTCTCTTCTGAGCTTCTTGGCCTGCCCACATTCCTGCTTTATTTGACTGTTCCCTTGGCAGTGTCTCTTCACCTGTTTCCCAAGGTAATTCCCACATACCATTATAATTTAGAAGGCAATAGCAAAAAATTTTATTATAGCCCTAGCTTACAGAAACTGGTGCCTTCAATGAAATATTAGCTTTATAGGATTTCTTGCTTTTATATATGTACTGTATGTACTGTTATTTATGCATGTATTGTGCTGCATTTTTTCATTCTGTGATTTGGTCTTGAAAGAAAGAAAGAAAGAAAGAAAGAAAGAAAGAAAGAAAGAAAGAAAGAAAGAAAGAAAGAAAGAAAGAAAGAAAGAAAGAAAGAAGCAGGGAGGGAGGGAGGGAGTCATGAAGGAAGGAAGGAAGGAAGGAAGGAAGGAAGGAAGGAAGGAAGGAAGGAAGGAAGGAAGGAAGAAAGAAAGAAAGAAAGAAAGAAAGAAAGAAAGAAAGAAAGAAAGAAAGAAAGAAAGAAAAAGATCTTGTAGAGTAAAACTGCATATAGTCCCACATTTCCTAGAAGTGTATGGCAGGTTGGGGGGTTGGGGTTGGATCTAGAAAGTACAGTTTCCCTGTGGCATCACTGATGGTCTGGAATGGCCTCCCAGTGGAGATCAAGTTAGCTTTCTCCTTGCTGGTCTATAGAAAAAAATTGAAAACAAAGTTATTCTCAGTCCATGGGCCACCTTTAGTTCTTTATTCTTGTTTGTTCTTGTTGTTTTTCTTAGAGGTTTTATGTTGTTACTGTTCATATATATGATCTATATCTGATTCAATCTATCCAAATTAATGAGGTATGCTTTTTTTAATCTGAAATTTCATGAGATTTTAGCATTCTTCTCTGACAATGTGCAATATACAATTTAAAAAGCACAGATGAAAACTATGTTAAGAAATAAAAAGGATATTTTAGCTCCTGTATTATCTCAAAAGAAAAGGAGTTGATTTGCAAAAGTATCACAAGTTTTAATGAACTCACCAAATATATATGAGATTCAAGAGGGAAAACTCAATAACATCTAGTGTCTGAACAAGTTGCTGATTCTAATGTACTAATGTTCAGTTTATCATCTTTAATCCCCCCCCCAACTAGATAATCACTATATAATATGGAGCAGGGGTTTTATTTTTTATTTTACTATTTTAACAAATAAAATTTTAAAAACCTCCAAATTTTTGAGACTGAAATATATTTTTAATCATTTTCTTTATTTAATTTCCAAGAAGGCTTATTTACCAAGGCAGTGATGACAAACTAGATCATCTTATTTCATACATATTTGAAAGCTCCAATTTGCCACTTAGTATTATCTTTCATCTTAGCTTCCTCTAGAATCTGGCCTTTTTTAAATGCCATACAAAACCATTAGGACAGCTTCACCGGTGTTAAATGCGTAAAAGTAATGGTATTGCTGAAAATAACATGCTTTGCTTGCAGCATAAGTGGCGAAAAGGCTGAATGACTTTATTACCTTTAATAGTAGTCACAGCTATGGAAGTTTGAGCAATCAAATTGTGCTGTTATATGATGACTACTGTACCTGTGGGGGTTAGAAAGGAATAGAATAGATCATATATAAGGAACTGTCAGTCTACCCCCCCCCCCAAAAAAATAGATTACCTTCTGTTAAAAATTAACACACAGGGGTAGACATTGATCAGCAATAATCACTTTTGTGTGTTCTTGTTACAGATATATTCATACAATTAGAACTAAAATATATTAAAGTCATGCTTAATGTGAGTCATGAAATGTTGCTTTAACTTTACTGTTGATATCTTTCATACCCTTCTGTTATACAGCCTCAAGGAACTGCTTCTTGTCAACAAAAAACCCAAGAAAAATTATTTTTGCATATACTGATGGATTTGGAGATCTCATTGTGGCAAAGTGAATATGATTTAATTATGGTTCCATCTCGGGCGGAGAAAATCCATGCATTCGCACATGGATAGCCTCCACCAAGTTGTCTGAATCAATTAATGACAGGAAACATTTTCAGTGCATGAGCTGCCAGAGTGGCCATGGATGGCACTAAGTGACATGGCAAACTCCATCTCCTGAATTTTGCTAACAATTTTGTTGTCACCAGAGGAGCTGAGATGTCACAAAGTTTATTCTTTGTTTTCCTTCATTGGTTGAGAAAAGAGATTAATGGGCAGGTTCCACTGACACAGCAGTGCATATTTCATTGGCAGAAACTACTGTTATGGCACTGCTGGACTTGCCTTCTGACGATGATGAAGAGGAGGAAGTAGAGCCAGGAGATTCTAGGGATAATAATCCTGGAGGGAGTAATTGCAGCAATGTTGAAGCCAATAAGTCTACTGGCTGAGGCAGATTCAACAACCCCCCAGGACTCCCTGCCTGCACCCACTGACAGCCTCCCAGCCTCTGAGGTCCATCCACCCAGGCAGAGACTATAAAGGTACAACATCAGAAGGTTGAGCTCTGCAGGTCAGATAGACTGGCCAAGAAGCAGGCTGGCAGGAGAGTAGACTTCAATGAGTAATGTACCTCAGCTGGGCATCTGGTTGGTGGCTCAGTGGCTTATTTATTGGCCTCACTCCCTGACAGAAAATGCATGACTTTTCATTTCTTAGCTCTGTCATGTTTATCTTGTTGTGCAGTGCTTTGAACTCTGGATTCAACCTTATGGTGTCTCCATTTCCTTGGATTTGTTGCTTGTTTATCAGTTTCCTGGTCGTGACCTGTGCCAAGCCTTGACTGTGTTACAGTTGCCATCTTTAGCTCTAGGTAAAAAGGACTCTTTGCTTCTAAAAGTTCTGCTTCAGGTTGCATATTTCTGGACTACGGCAAGCATCCAGCTTGCTATCTTGCTGCCACCGATTTCCCCACTGTTAGTAGCATGTGGAAGAAACCAAAATGAAGTATCAGCAGCAGGGTGGGAGAAAAAAAAATTAGCATGAGAAAGGGATAAAACCTCTCCAAACCTATTGCCTGAAGCTTTCTTTTCCAAAGTTTGGCTTGGCTGCTTCAAGGTCTCCTACATGAACTGAGCATATATTAGAATGCACAGAAGACATTTCTGCAGATGTCAGTTCAGGAAGCAATCCTCTAAGATTATTTGGACTGCTCTATGATAGGCCTACCATATGTGATCTGCAAAAGTCTGGAAAACCATTAGATGGCAGCTGAGAGAACTTTCTATACAGGATCTTGGTTTTTTCTAGACCACATATTATTGGCATCCCTATAAAATGTATAAAATACAGTTTAATTTTAAATCAGATAACAGGTTCTTAAAATCAAACTCAGTACAATTTCTGTTGTTGTTCTTTTATCCTGAAAAGTTATCGTTAAATATGTTAGTGAAAACTCTCTAAGGATAGATGATGCCAAGGTCATCTGGTTAACTATGAGTGAATTGAAATTGGAATCCACAGTGTTCTCATCCAAACTCAACACTATATTTACTATACCATATTGAGATTTGAGTGCCTTTATTGCTATCCATCTTTCTGAAGGTGATTGTTATTTACCTTTAGATTCCACAGTCTGACAAATTGAAGCATGGTAAAACTGAGTATAATAAATTTCAACCAGAAATCAAGGACAAATAAGACAAATATATTACCATGTATTGGGAATCCTAACTCTAACTATTGTCATAATCTTATATAGAGCAGCAGTCAAATGTTTGTATGGATCAGAAACCCAAGAATTCTTCCACTCTGTAAGAATTCCTTTAAACACAAGTAAGATTTATGGCATTTTTGATCTCCTGCAGGAGATGATGAAAGACCTTATGCTCATAGAGTGAAGGACTTCCATTTTAGCTACCTGCTGCTGTGTATTATTCTTAATGAAACCCTAGCCCTCATCTCAAGGTATTCAAGTGCTGCCTATATAAAAATAATGGGTTTATCTATGCTATTTCTTTTAATAATTTACTACTTTCCTACAAAAACAGTATCAGCAAATGTACTTATTAAAAAAGTGTAATTGAATGTTGGAGCTGTGCTCAGATCACTCTTTTGAGTGTGTATTCTGACAATACCAGAAGCAATGATTACACTCACAAGCACTAAGCTAGATGAGTTTTGTTTGTTTGTTAATTTTTTAGACATGGAATGTTGAACAAATTATAATGGCTTGTTTCCAGTGTAATTAAAATATATATATAAAGGATGGGCTCACACTATAATTTAACACAAATTTAAAGTTATGTACTAAATTTCTGGGCAGAGAAACTGAGAAAATGATTTCTCTGAATTTCTCTAGAGGAATGATAAATTCTGCAACAATTCTTGAGAAAAAAATTCCTTTTAAACAGCGTGTGTAGCATCACTAGTGAAAAGTACAATGGAAGGAGTTATCTCATATTGGCTTCCCTTGTAATCTAATTGAAATGTGGGGATCCAGAGACCCTGAGGATTAATGCAGAGATAATTGTAAAATAAAAAGTTGGACATTCATATACCCCACCACTTGTCTATCTTTAAATAAATTAATAAAAGAACACACATGAAATTATCTTGTCCTTTGAATAATTTATATATAAAAAAAAAATTAGTTGAATGTGTAATCCACAGAAGAACATTCAGCTATCCCTTACTCTTTCCTGATACCAGCACAAAGCAATTGGTTAATAAATTTTGAGTTTTAGGCCTACAAACGGTATGTGATATCATTAAACAGGTGACAGCCTAGCTATATTCCCAATATGAAATCAGAAAACATTAAGGGAATTCTGTGTTTATCATGTACTCAGTTCCAGGAGCAAGTCATGGGGCGGGGGGGGGGGGGGGACAGATTTAGCTTGTCACATACTTCTATTACTTTATTTTCTACTTCATTTGTTTCTATTATACAACCTTGCACTTTTCTATTATTGCAAACACTGATACTGTATTCTAATCCAGTTATTTCAACTGACCGTTTCGTCATCTTTTAAAATATAAGTCTGATTGAACTTACTGACAACAGTGGAACAATGAAAACTATCCACCACTGAAATCTTCTTAATTCTCATCCATTATAGATAAGAGTGATGTTGCCATGAAGTCTGGATTATCTGCAGCCTCTATCCACATTCATGAGTTGTACATGTAAAGAAATGACCATATTGTTACTGAGAAGTGGGACTGACCATTGGCCCTGTCTCCAAAGCTGTGCTATTTCCTTCATCACCAATATACATGTCTTAAGCATAGATGTGGAGAAGGCCCATTCATACAGATCTGTATGTTTATGAGTTCCACAGAGCTGGAACAGTATACGGTCTAGGCTCCAACTTCTAGGGACATTATTGCAGGTAAAGATCTATGTACCTAGACCTTCCTTCTCTGAAAATGCACATGAGCTCTTCTTCGTGATAATAATGCATAAAATTACCTTATGATATTACTGAAAACAGTGCCTACATGAATAAGGAAACATATTATTATTATTTGCCAAAAAGAACATTGATAACTAAACCAAATTTGTGCTTTGAAAAACAAGACCTAGAAGAAGTAGTAAGAACAAATATATGGGTAAGCTGATTATATCCTTTAATTCTGTGAGCTGGAAGTTGTGCAGAACAAATCCTAAGCTGCTTCCTTATTGTGAGAGCTACCAAGTCAGAAGAGGAAATAAAATAATAGGAAAAGATTTATGGCAGGAATGCATAAAATACAACATGGTATATTGCAAATGTGAGGTCTGAGATCTACATAAAGATATCTTGATTTGTTGATTAAATCTGCTGGTTCTGGTTAGAAAAAGACTGTAGCTCACTGGTAGAACATATGCACAGGGCCTTAAGCATCTCAAAGTAAGTCTAGAAAAAGCCATGCCTAATGCTTTAGAAAGCTATTATCAAACAGTGGAGATCAGGGGTAAATAAGCTGCTAACCTAGAGATGATGGGACAGTGAAGTCTACGACACATAGTGAAAATCCTTCTGAAAGTGCCCCATCATACATGTTACTTTTGGTGTTTTTATTGTATCTTCACTGTGTGTTTTGTTAGCTACCCACAGTCATAACAGATTGGGACAGCTTATACATACATACTTACATACCTACATAAATAATCTGTAACCTGTTGGGTGATCACTGCAGACAGCCACTGCAGACAGCCACTTACCCCCAAGCATGTTTCTTTTCCCTTCCATATATACTCTAGTGAAAGGAAAGTGTTTTCCTGTGCATGTCTCCAGTCCTTTGTCTTGTGACTGGAAATGCTAGTCCTGGGCTCACAGCCTCTGGTTTGCAAATTACAGCAGTAGCAGCAACAAGCCTACTAACAGCCGCTGCATTTGATCTTTGTGCAAATGGCGTGTATCCAAGGATAGTGTGATGCAAAGCTCTACGATTCCTACAGTCTCTTTTTTGGCCATGCTGGATAAGGCTTATAAGGCTGATCTGAAATATGCGGATGGCACCAGATTTCTTAAAATAAAACTGAGCTAGATGGGCCAAATATTTGACCTAGTACAAAAGTAACTGCTAGTACCTAGTACAAAAATAAGTGCTTAGGCATTCTAGGCATTAGAGCTACAGATGGCAGTGGAAGAAAAGGCATTACTGAACATTTTGGCCCCTTTGTTAGATTGTTTGCATACCTAAATTTGGCCATCACCACAAAGGTTATGAGAATGCCAGTATCTGTTTCTGCCTAATTGTGTAGCACCAGCAGCTATTAAAAGTTTTTCAGTTAGAGAATGCTTTTTCCAAAGTAGTATTTATTATTTTTTTAAAAAAATACAGTATTGCTATAAAAAACAAAACAAAAAAACAAAAATACATTTTGGCATAGGGAATAGACAATATACTACACATGAAACTACATATCCAATTATCAAGGAATAGCTGCCCAAATTAAATTTTTGAAAATATAGTTTTTCCCAGACAGATCTGTCTGTGGGGTGGATAGGGTGCAAGATAGCAGACACAGTGTTGCAAAAGAATCCTGCCCCTTTTCTATGTGTTTGTGCACCCACACCTTTACAAAAGTGGTGAGCTTTAATTGCTATGTTGTATCCACCATCTTGCAGATGTTTTATTTGTTTATTGCTTTTTAATTAATAACGAAAAAGAAAAAAGAAAAAGAGCAAAACACAACAATAATGGAAATACATACATTGTCAAAGAGAAAAAATAACATAAAAAGTGCTTTACAAAAAAGGGAGAGAAGTATGACAAAAAATAGTATGATATGTCATTATAACCATAAACAGTTGCAATTCTATATATACTTATTTAAAGAAAATATTATTCAAGTATGTATATATTTCTAATACATTTATATGTCTATCATGTTTTTTTTTTAAGCCTACTGTATTTTGTATAAATGAGTCCAATATTTCATTATACTTGTCCATACAAAGTCTACATTTATAGGCAATCCGCTCCTAAGTGGCAAGTGCAATCAGGTCGTCAATCCATTGACTAAATGGGGCATACATTTATCTTTCCAATGTTGCAATATAGTTTTGGCCATAGTAAGGGCACCGAAAATGCATTTATGTTGGCCAGTTGGCAAGTTCCATGTACTAGATATGTCATTCAAGAGAATATTATCCTCTGAAAATTTTAGCTTTTGTCACACAGTCCCATCTATATGGTCCACTACTTTCTTCCAAAACTTAATAAGTATAGGACATTGTAAAAAGATATGCTTTAAAGAGACATTGTCCTTATTACATCTCCAACAAAATGCTGTTTTAGACAATCTTTTTCTATACAAACATAAAGGAGTCCAATAAATTTGAAATACTGTTTTTTGTTGTATAAGTCATAGTTTATGGTCCATTTACACTGTTGCTATAGAAGTTAAGACACTCTCCCATTTTCTAGGCAGTATAGGAACCTGTAATTCTTTATTTCAGTCATCTCTTAGCATCTGCATATCAAATTGATTTATTGATAACAAATATCTATAAAATGTAATAGTAGTTTGTTTTTTTTTAGTTTTAAAGGATTTAACAAGTTATTCTAGTATTTCAGTTGTCCTAGAAGCTGAAAATCTTGCTGATCCAAACAATGCTGTTAACAAATGTTGTAACTGTAAATATTGCCATTGAGTTACATCTGATATAGATGATATTTATTTCTTAACCCAGCATATGTTTAAAATTCATCTTCATCATCTATCAATTGGCCCAAAGTCAACATCCCCGCTTCCATCCAATTTTTTCATATCACCATCTTTTTTTTCCAATTTTTAATGTTGATTTCCCCACAAGGTAAATTTAGCAAGGGAAAAAGGAATCTTTTTTTATTAGATGTTACATTCCATAGCTTTCTAAATGACATAACTGTTTCCAGAGATACTAGAGTTCTATTGTATTTAGATCCTAATACTGTCCATCCAACCAAATTGGAAAATTAGCACCAATTATTGGCTTCCAGTATTTAATGCTTGACAATAGGTAAGCTTGATGATACAGCTCCAGATTTGGAAAACCAAATCCTCCCTCATTAATTGGTAATTGCATTTTCTGTAAAGATATTCTTGGAATTGAAGAACCCCATAAAATTTTCTAAACAAAGAATTTATTTTCTGAAAGTATTTTCCAGATATTTGAACAGCAATTCCTCTCATAATATAAATTAATCTGGCAATAATATTCATTTGGAGAATATTCACCTTTCCCCAAGAGGTAAGGTTTAATGGCTCTCAGGTATTCATATATGAAGAAGCCTCTTTATATATTTTATTTATATTACATGTTACTGAGTTATATCTTTTGGTATGCACATACCTAAACATTTAATGCATTTGGTACAAATACAGAATTGATATTCCTTAAATGGATGGGAAACCAAATTTTCAACTACTGGCATCAACTCCAGTTTGGACCAGTTAATAGAATATCCTCCTATTTTACTAAAAGCATCTATCATTGGCATCAACACTGAGATAGTAGTGTGAGGTTTAGAAATAAACCGAAGAATGTTGTCTGCAAATAAAACCAGTTTATGTTCAACTGAATTATGTACTACTCCACAAATCTCTCCATGTTGTCTAATAGCACAAGCCAAAAGTTCCACACAAATATAAAAAAGCACAGGTGAAAGTGGATATCTTTGTCTAGTTCCTCTAAAATAATGGGAAAGTACAGAAAGCATACTATTAACCTCTACTTTAGATGTGGGCAACTCATAATATCTTGATCCATTTTATCAATTCCAAAGGAAATCCAAATCTATTTAGTACAGCAAACATGTACTGTTTATGTATTTTGTCAAAGGCTTTTTCAGCATCTAATGATAAAGCTACAAATTGATCTTCATTTTTATTCAAGTCTATTAGATCTACAACTAACCTAATGTCTTCTGCTTGCCTAGTTTTTACAAACCCTGCTTGATCATCCTTAATAACAAATGTTATCACTTGTTATATTCTATTTGCTAACACTACTGTTGAAATCTTTGTATCAACATTAATCAGTGAGATTGGACAATAATTAGCATACTGTGAACTTTACCTGCTTTTGGTATAACTACTGTATAATATAAGCTTAATCAAATACCAGTGATAAAATTCCTGTATCAAGTATCTCTTCATACACTTGACAAAGCTTTGGCACCAAAAGATCTATAAATATTTTATACCACTTGACAGGGAATTCATTTAATCCTGTGTTTTACTACTTGCCATTTTTTAAATTGTTTGTTTAATCTCTACCTCAGATAAGGGAGTGAATAAAAGTTATTTTTATGTATCATCTAAATGTGGTAGGTTACTTTTATTTAAAAAGGCCTCTATATCTTCATTTGATACATTCCCTGGTTCACTATATAACTCTGAACAAAATTTTAAAAATTGACAATTTATATCCATTGAAGTTTTTAACATTTCGTTTCTTTCACCTCTAATAATTGGAATCATTGCCCTATCTTTCTTTTGCTTTAAGCAATTGGCAAGATCTACTGGGTCTTTCACCATTCTCCCAGTATCTCTGTTGTAAACATGCTAGCATAAATTCAGTCTGCTGTGATATTATAATAATTAATTAACATTTCTGTTTCTGTATTTCTCTGTTCAACATTAACTAACCATCTGTGCCCATAAATGTTTCAATTCATCTTTCAAATTATTTTACCTTTTATTTTTAAACTTATTTTTGTATGATGCATAGGCAATAATTCTATCTTGAATATATGCTTTATATGCTTCCCATCCAAAATTTGGGCACTTGATGATTTTAATTCAAATTAAAATATTGTAAGGTCTCTACCTGCATTTGTTGTACAAATTGTTTATCATTCAATAATGAAACATTGAAATACCAATTTTTCATTACCTTAACCAGTTTCTGAAACATACATTTCAAGATGATTGCACTATGATCAGATACATAACAAACATCAATATGACATTCTTGAATTTGATATAAGGTCAATGATATTTAAAAAATAATCAAGCCTACAAAAATTCTGGTGCACATTTGAATAAAATGTATATTGTCTTTTAGTTGTATATATCAAACACCAGGTTCTATTAAATTCAATTCTTCCATATAAATCATAATTGTTTCCTTCGTTAATAATTTTTTTTTCCCATGCTGGTGTATCTCTGTCAAGCTCAGGATCCAATATTTGACCGAAATCTCCTCCTATTATTACATTATCACAAATACACATATTCAAGTGTTGAAAACATTCATAAAACATAATGGAAGAATCTAAATTTGGTCCA
Source organism: Python bivittatus (assembly GCF_059951505.1). Taxonomy (NCBI): domain Eukaryota; kingdom Metazoa; phylum Chordata; class Lepidosauria; order Squamata; family Pythonidae; genus Python; species Python bivittatus. The sequence continues at coordinate 28,054,485 of NW_028277034.1, forward strand.
TAAACATTAAACATAACTATTGCAATCTCTGCTACTTTAGTACATAGAATTAAATAACACCCATCTGCATCAGTGATAACTTGTACTTCTATTGGGAATCCTTTTCAACCCAAAATGGTTCACCTTTAGCTTTCATCAAAGTATCTGTGAGGTAAACCTGTCCCCAGTCCTTAATTAATAAAGATTTATTCTGTTCCATTAAATTAGTCTTCTGTAGATAAGCAATATCTGCTCTTAATGATTTTAAATATGCTTAGATTACATTTTGTTTCTTAGATTTTTGCAACCCTTTTACATTAAGACTAACTAACTTCATTAATTTTATTTTGGCCCACTTATCAATATTCTCCCAATACCAATTCATTTTATGACGTGTAACTTTTAACAAATATCTAAAAATAAACTTTTCTATGTTTAAATATTTAATATATTTTCTGGTATTGCTCACAGACATAGAACCTCCATAAAGACTCAATTTAGCATTCAAATACCAATCTATTACATATAGAGAGAGAG
>NW_028277034.1:28060000-28115000 GCF_059951505.1 Python bivittatus
AACAAGGAGGTGGCTGGGGCCTTGGACAGGATCGCGCCTGTGCGTCCTCTCTTGGCCCATCACCCCTGGCGCTCCCCGTGGTTCACGGAGGAGCTGAGGGAGCTGAAAAGGGCTAAGAGACGTCTAGAGCGCCACTGGCAGAAAACTGGGGACGAATCAGACCAAACACGGGTTAGGCTGCTATTAAGGCCTACCTAGTGGCGGTAAGGGCAGCGAAACGTCAACATTTCTCTGCTCTTATTGCATGCTCAGAGTGTTGCCTTACAGCCCTGTTTAGGGTCACCCTGGCCCTCCAGGGAAAAGGGGGGGCGGAGGACTACTTGCAGGGTCGTGCAGAGGAATTTGCTGAACACCTGATGGATAAAATCGCTCAGATCTGTTCTCAGTTGGAAGCCAACCGTGGAGTAGGTCCAGGGAAGTTGCCCAGGGAGCGTTCTTGCCCAGTTATCTGGGAACGGTTTGATCCTGTTGCCCCTGAGGAAGTGGACAGGGTCCTCAGGGCTGTCAGTGCGACCACCTGTGGTTTAGATCCTTGTCCCTCCTGGTTAGTTAAAGCTACCAAGGAGGTGACTTTAGGGTGGGTTCTGGCGGTGGTTAATTCATCCTTGCAGGAAGGGGTGTTTCTGAAGCCTTTCAAGGAGGCTTTGGTCCGCCCACTCCTCAAGAAACTGTTGCTAGACCCCACCCTCCTGGACAATTTTTGTCCAGTCTCCCACCTCCCCTTTTTAGGAAAGGTGGTAGAAAAGGTGGTCGCCCGGCAGCTTCAGGGGATCCTGGAGGAAACGGATTATCTGGACTCCTAACAGTCAGGATTCAGGCCCGGTTATGGGACAGAAACAGCACTGGTCGCACTTTTAGATGATCTCTGGCGAGAGCAGGATGGGGGGAGTGCATCCTTGTTACCTTCACTTGTTTTTCTTCCATTCTATTGCTTGTTATCCTCACTTGTTTTTCTTCCATTTCTTCCCTGAAGACTAGTGTATGTATGTATGTATGTATGTATGTATGTATGTATGTATGTATGAAGATATAAGCCACAAAGTATTGTTTATTGCTTGCCATGGAACATATAACACTGATTCCTCTAGGACTAGGCCATGGGGTGCAGATTTAAGGCCACAGCAATGCAGGAGTATCCCGCCAAATAGTCATAACTGGCAGTCAACAGCTGGGTGATGAGAATGTAAATGAGCAAGCAAATGTTGGAATGGGGACAGGAAAATATGCAAGGAGAATGGTGGGCAGCATGCAGTTGGGCATAAATGGAGATGATGGTGATGTAAGTGAAATGTTGCATGAGTTAAGTGGGTAAGGTAAAAAAGGAGATGATGGGTGGAGGGTGAATAATAACTAGAGGTGAGGGAGCAGGCTAAGCAATTAAATGAAGGTTAGCAGAGAGCTCTTGATGGGCAGAACAAACAAGCAAAAGTGGAGAGACTCAAACATATTTTGAATTGCAGTAAGGGAATACAGTATCTAAAATAATGAAAGCAAATTTCTTAGAAAACAACAGCTAACAGAAAGAATATTATGTTGCAAAACATTGATGAACATCAGAACATGCCCCTCAGCTGATTAGAAAATATTAGTCTCAGGATGTTGATTTGGACTGCAATCATTCATTCATAAATACCAATGATTTCCATCTTCAAATGTTTTGATTTTCTGAAAAGCACCATTATAAAATAAACAATGTGACAGAATTTGTCATCAAATAGAATACATATGTTTTGTGAACACATGTGCTTGGAAATTATCAGAGATGTATTCTATATTATAGTGAGCAGATAGGCAGCTATGAATTTCCCTAGCTAGCCTGGTCAAACCTAATTATTTTCCATTATAAATTTAACCATCTGCATGCACAGTTGGATTTAATACTGCCATCTTCAATCATGAGAGAGAATACATTTTATAGTCAGAAACAATGAGATATTTTAAAAGCAAAAAGCCATCTCAGCTATTTCACTTATTAATGCTTCTCTGAATAATAGACTCTCTAATGTAGCTATTAAATATAATATTCTTTTATATCAAACTGATTTGGTTGGTAGGGTTTTTTAAAGTATGCACAACATGTTTAGCCAGTTATGAAGGATCGATGAATAATATACACATGAATGTGTGTGTGTGTGTGTGAGCACTCCACACTATCTAAAAAAAAAAAAGTTCACAATTAATAGGAAGTACATGTGAATAAGTTACTGCTTGAAGTCCTTTTGTCTGTTACCTCTCCCATGTAAAGCCATCCATCCCTACTCCCAGTCATGCTGTGATGCCTCATTGTGGTAGTGATTGGTGTCCCTCAGAGGAATGAATGAAGAATGTTTGGAGTGCATGCCAAGAATACATATTCCCAGCAGGGTCACCCAAGACATGAATGTCATTCCAGCTGCCCAGCTAAGGCAAGCAGGCACTTATATTGGGTAGCTGTCAGGCCTAGCCCAAGGAACTCCAAGAGACAATGCAAATTCAGTCCAGCTATGTTTATTAGCTACAACCTCTAACAAGAATCTTCCCAGACTGAAACCTCAGGTCCCAAGTCAGCCAGCCACAACAGTGTGAATTCCTCAGGGAGGTGCCAGTCTCATCCCCTTGTTCGTCCCATGCTCTTCTGGGGAGGTAAGAAAATGTTTATCTCCCTGAGCCTGGCCTTCATAATTCCATTCCATCACATCAGCAGTGATATAGGAAGATGCTGGAGGCAGATGATCACTTTAGTGATAATGGGAAAAATTCATACTGTGCAGGAGAAGGCAATGGTAAACCACTTCTGTATTTTTACCAAGAAAACCATGTGGATATAAAACGTAAATGATGGGCCCCTCATGTCGGATGGCCTCAATATGCAGGGGAAGAGCTGAGGATCTTTCAGAGTACTAATGGTGTTTATGATGTGGCTATATTAAAGCCTTCAGGGCATCTAGTTGCTGATGTTGCCATTCTGAAGCTGCAAAGACAGAATTTTGCAAAGACAGAATTACAGTAGGAACATGGAACATAAGAAGCATGAACATGGGAAAGCTCAGCACAGTGAAAGATGAAATAAAACAATTACAAATTGACTTCTTAGGCATCAGTGAATTGAGATGGTTGGACAGTTTCAGTCAGAAGATCACACTGTTTATTACTCAGGACATGTAAAACAAAGAAGGAACAGTGTTGCTTTTATAGTTAGAAAGGGTATAGCAAGAACAGTACTTGGCTATAATGTAGTCAACGACCAAATAATATTAATTAGACTTTGTGGACAATTGTTTTATATAAAGATCATTCAAGTTATGTTCCAACCACCCATGCATAAGAAAAGGAGGTTGATGAGTTTTATGATCAAGTTCAACTTGAAACTGACAAAACATGCAAGCAAGTTGAGCTACTTATGATGGGAGACTAGAATGCCAAAGTTGGAACCATGAAAGAGGAAAATGTAGTTGGATTGTATGGCTTCGGAAATCAAACTGAAGCAGGAGAATGACTTATTCTGCCACTCATAGCTAACACTGCCTTCAATCAACCAAAATGATGCCTCTGTACATGGATATCCCCTGGTAGAAATCAAATGGTTTCTATAATTGCTAAAAGGAGGTGGAGGAGGAGGAGCTCAATTATAGCATCAAAGACATGGCCAGATGCTGACTGTGGAATAGATTGCAAACTGCTCATGTGCAAGTTTCAAGTTAAGCTAAAAAAGAAGAAAGTCAATCAGAGTCCATGATATGACCTTGAACATATACCTACCATTTTCATTGAGAACATCAGGAATCATTTTGAAGTCCTGAACTGATAGAGAACCAGAGGAATTATGGAATGAACTTAAAGAAATTGTTAAGGAACAATGTGAAAAGAGACTGCTAAAAATGAAGAAAGAGAAGAAAGCAAACTGGATGTCAAAGCAAACCATGCCAAGAGGAGAAGAGAAATTAAATCCAAGAAAGACAAATATCTCAGAAAGGAACTTAACAAAGAGTTTCAGAGAACTATTAGAAGACACAAGGAGCAGTATTGCAACAACATCAATAAAGACATTGAAGATGGAAACAGACATGGAAAAAGAAGGAAAGACTTTCAAAACAGCTTTGAATTCAGAAGGAGGTTCCAAACTCAAATTGGTATGCTAAAGGTTGCCAATGACAGATAGTAACCAATTCAAAGGAGATAAATACTAAGATGGAAGTAGTATAGTGAAATACTGTATAGTAGAAATCTCAACTTCCAACATATAAGATACCCTACTTACAAGAACCTCTAGTACTAGAGATGAAGTTATATCAGCAGTCATTATCAAGTTGGAAGGCTACAGGAACTGATGGAATACCCACAGAAATATGGCAGAAGAAGAATCAGTAAAGCTTCTAACCAATTTACTCCAGCAAATCTGGAGAATTATATAGTGTCCAACAGATTGGTCCAATCTATATTCCAATACCCTCCCCCCCAAAAAAGGAGACTTAACAGGGTGTGCAAACTATCATACAATATCCTAGATTTCACATGCTAGCAGAATAATACTTAGGTTCATCCAACACAGATTAGAGTCCTACATAAAAAAAAGGGATATCAGATGTTCAATCTGTCTTTAAAGAGGCCAAGGAACTTGATACATTATTGCTGATGCATGCTGGATAATTGAAAAAGCCAAAGAATACCAAAAGGAAGTCAATATGTGCTTCATTGAGTATAGAAAGGCCTTTGATTGTGCTGATCACGTCAAGCTGTGGAATGTGCTCAGAAAAATGGGAATCCCAGAATATTTCATTGTCCTCATGAGAAACTTATATACAGCTCAGGAAGCCACAGTATGGACAGAACATGTTGAAACAGACTGGCTCCAGATAGTAAAAGGAGTGCTACAAGGCTGTAAACTCTCCCCTTATTTATTCAACCTATATGCTGAATGGGTTAATTAAGAGATGCTGGACTGGAAGAAGATGAATGTGGTTTTAAATCTGGAGGAAGGAACATCAATAATCTATGCTATGCTGATTATACTACCCTGATAGCTGAAAATGCAGTGGATCAGCAAGATCTAGTAAAAAAAAGGTCAAAGAGCACAGTGAAAAAAATCTGACTAAAATTTAAAATAAAGAAGGCCAAACCAGTGACAACAGATATAACAACCTGCCTTAGAACTGACAATACTGAAGTTAGAAAGAACTGAAGATATCAAAAGAGTGGATATCTCCTGCCTTTTAGGATCAACCCCCAACAGTAAAGGACCAGCAGTCAAGAAACATGCTGTAGACTAGCACTTGCTAGAGGAGCCAGGAAGGCTTTGGAAAAGGTATTCAAATGCCACGATGTGTGTCTACCTACAAAGATCAGAAATGTGCAAGCCATGGTATTCCCTTCAATACTCCATGAAAGCAAAAATTGGACTGCTGCCTTTGAATTTTGGTGTTGGAGAAGACTCCTGAGAATACCATGGACAGCCAAGGAAACAAACCAATGGATCATCAAACAAATCAATCTAGAGTTCTCACTGGATGCACAAATGACCAGGCTCACATTATCCTGCTTCATACACATTATATGAAGACCTAGCTCTCTATGTGGTAGCTAAGAGTTGACAATGACTTTTTCAACAACAACAACAACAATAATGCCATCCATGCCATCATCCACTACAACCATTTTGCTGTATGTTAGGCAACTACTTGTCATTTCACAGACATTCAGTGGAAAAGATTCTGCAGGTGAGTCTAAAGAATTGCTATTAATAATATATTCCAAAGTATTGCTGTTACGGACTATCTGCATTCTCTTGGTCTTAGACTCTTTAGGGAAGGATGATTTTTTTAAAGGAGATATACATTGCATTCTTAAAGAAGAAAAGCTTGTCAGTAGTAAGTCACAACAAATGCCATAAAATAGTGTAATATAAATAGATTTTACCTATCTATGAAGAATTTTTAAGAATTTTATAAATGTAGAACTTGCCAATGGAATTGAGATGGGGTAGGCAAGCAAGCTAAATAAGTGAACCCCCTTACATGCCCTTCTGTGATCCTTATTACTGGTCTCAGATGAAATTCTTAAATTTCTTGCTTACATCTGCAAAAACCATGCTTTAGCATTTATAACTTTTGTGTCCCCTAAAGGTTCCTTCACTAATGCGGCAGATTCTCCCTACTGAACAGAGTTGGAAGACAAAAAAGATGACAGAATTATTCTGTTTAAAACATGCTCTGGATTCATTTCTGTATATTTTGAGACAAGGCATGCATCATGAAAATTGGAGAAGTATGCCATCTGAATAAATGCATTACCATCCAAATATTAGTCAGAGAAGTATGAATTAGATTGGAAAGCTTAAAAAGCAAGCTGTATAACATTCTCCAATATTCTTACTTAACTACAGTACATCCATGCTGAGAATATAGCACTATTTAAACTTAAAGAAAGGAATTCTTTTTTACATTAAGGACGTACATTTTAGGCCTTATGATAGAGCAGTTCTGTTATTTCCATGGTTACTAAATATAATTGAAAGAATCTAATATATTACACTGTATATATTTATTCAGTTGCCCTATCAGAATGATATTTACCTTTGATACTATTTTTGTACTGCTGAAGTATTGTCTTAACATTTAGCTTAGTGACTAATGTCTATATTAGCATAAACTTGTGCTTAACATTTATTCTATAGGCCTCTAGACAAAAATCTAAGTTTGCTTATAAGGTCAGAAGTATAGAATATGTAAATGCAAAAAGTCAGAAGTTTCTAAAAGCTTCACGTAACCAGGAAGATTTTAAGAATGCATTTCAAGTTTCTGATGGTTCCAAAGTAATCAGGTTAAAAATAAACATTTGCTTAAAATAACAGTCTAATAATTCATGCAATGATGGAAAGGAGGATACTTGAGAGTTCATAATTAATCTGATCAGTTTTGCATTTCTTATGTAAAAAGCCTTTCACCTTTGCAGAATAGCTTGAAGGTGAAATATCATTAACATGAGAGATTCACATTAAATCATTCTTCTCCTAGACTCAGGTTACATTTGGTTGAGATAAGCATCATGGCATTGTAAGTAATCTTCTTAACATGTTAAGATTAAGAGCAGGAAATGAGGAGTATGTAAGGCTGCAGGTTAGTCAGGCAACACATCCCACCTAGTCACTTTTTCAGTGATGGATGCCCTGAGTAAGCTGGCCGCAAACCCCTTGTAAAGGTTATGGTGAGGCATAGCTTTCCCCCTCTTAAAGAGACTTTTCTGTAAATGTATTTGGTTTATCTGACTGTGACTTCTTTGATAGATTTGAGATAGTGGGACTAATAATAGTGAATGAACAAATCAGAAAGCAGATAAGCATTGTAAATGTTACTGGATAGATTAGTAATCAGGTTGGAAATGTTTTCAATTTCTTGAAAAGTATAAATGTATGGTATACCAGGATATGTATGAGTGGTATATTTTTATACTAAAATACTCATTCTCTGGGGTGGTGGAATCACGGAACCTCTAGTATAAGGGCATTACTTACAAAAAAATCTCTATATACCTAGTCTGGGAGCATAAAAAGGAAGGTGTATACCACTCATAGATTTCTAGATTCAGCACAGATATTACATATAATTATTGCAGGGCTTGTGATTAAATTAGGTGCTTCAACTTTTCTCTTCTGTGTCATGTCCTCTGCACTGTGAATATTAGCCAAAAACAACAACAGCAACAAAAACATAACTGTCAGATAGCATTCCAGAATTAGATTGAATATCTCTAATATAGATATGTGCATTGAGATTCTGATCTCAAATAATATGTAATCACATTTTCTAGAATTCCATTAATTTCTTATCCTGACTAAAAGAGCTGTCTATCTCCAGTTCTCCATAAACCTAAATATAATGCAGCCAGATGTAAACTTTGTTAATTTAACAGTCCTACAAGGAGAAAAGAGGGGGAAAAAAAATTGAGAAATTAATTTCTGGCCTTGGTGTATGTATATTTGGAATACGTGGTTAACAAAGATATCAGGATTTTAATTGTGCACATTATGACTGACAGGTTTATTGAAAGGTTTAGTTTTTTTTTTTAAATCTCCCCTTTCTTATTTTTATAAATAAGGTGGAGAACATACCTAATACTCGTTCCTTCTCCTATTCCCCATAACAACAAGCCTGTGAGGTGAGTTGGGCTGAGAAAGAGTGACTGGCCCAAAGTTACCCAGCTGGCTTTCATGCCTGAAACAGGACTGGAATTCACAGTATCCTGTTTTCTAGCCTTGAGCCTTAACCACTAGACCAGTCTGGGTCTCTATATCATCATAATCATCATCATCAGCAATTATAATATAATATAATATAATATAATAATAATATAGTATTAAATAAGTCAGTTGAAAGAAAACAAAACAAAACAAAAAAAATTGATTAGTTACAACCAAATAAGTGCATACATTTTCATATGAATCTCAGTTCACTTATGACGTTCACAGAATGAACAGTGCTGCAAATTGAACACTACTGTTTAGTGCAATATTAATGTAACATCAGGGGTTGTGCAATGGTGAATAGAATGTGAAGGATGCTTTTATTTTATGGTTTTTATTTTATGGTTTTTATATTTATAAGGTGCACTGGGATGGTATTTAATTTTGTTGTACGAGGTGCAATGACAATAAAGTTTACAACACAATACAATACAATTCAATAAAATACAATACAATGGCTTTAAAACAGGAATTTAAACACAATCTGAATGCAGTCCAAAGCCCCTGAAAGCCATGAGTGCAGCATCCAGAGAATTATGACCAACTGTAATAAATATGTGATGGAAAGGGAAATGGTTAAATACATAACTGGAGTGTAATCATATTAACAAAATGATCAATACAGATAATTTAGGGCTGTACATGGTTTAAAAATGATTTGGCAGAAGTGTTTGGATTTTGCACAAGTGCAAGTATGCTATCCTTCTGTTATTCATGAGAACAGCACAACATTCCTCAGCTGAATTCTGACAAAAGTTGAGCTGCTTTAATGAATAATTAAGAGGTGTGACATTCATATGAAATCTCTAACATTTCTGCCTAATCATTTTCAAACCATGCACAGCTATAATGCAAATGATATCAAATAAACTCTAGTTTGGTCCTTTCTCTGCCTGCTACTTGTTGGAGTCCAATTACACAGAATCATAATTATATATTATAGTAATATAATATAATATAATATAATATAATATAATATAATATAGCAGGGTTTTTTTCTTCAAATTCAGAATATCAGTTATTGCTACAAAGTGAAGAAATAAGCTATTAGTCTGTCTTGCTTGTGAGCTTCAGAACCAGCTGTGTGGGAAATCAGATTATGTGTGCATTTGATCTGTTTTAACAGAGATTTGTTGTTGTAATTATTGCTAGTCATTGTTTGAAATCCTGGCAATTAATGCCAGAAGAGTTTGTAGTGTGATGAAAATGGACCAGATACTCCATATTCTACTATATTATACATCATAATTTTAGCACTTTACATACATCTACTAATTATCTGTGAAGAGTAAGTACAGTAAATGTGTTTTATATGCAGATTTGCTTGTTTGGTTTTAGGAAGAATTGTTCCAGAAGCCAATCTACAACTTTCCTCTAAAATGAATCTTTGTAACAGCCAGCATACAGTGATTCTTACCACCAAGGGACAATAGTAACACAAGAAGCCTCATTGACAAAAAATGTTTGTCCACTGAAGTGGAGAGTGCTTTTGCTGACATAGCACTTTGTGATAGGGACCATTAAACAAGTGAGAAACATCATTCCAGTTGGCATCAGTAGAGAGGCTCAGATCCTATTTATTCTGAAGTTAAAGATTGTACTACTAATGACCTTGAACAGTATTACTTAGTAGGTGATGCCTAAGCTAAGTTAAAAATCAAATTCCTTCAAAACCATATTACTCTAGCTGCAATAAAAGGGAGAATTGCAGGCTAGTTCCAGGTTGATTTCAAAGAATCAGGCTCAGTTCTTCAGTCTGGTCCACCTACAGGACTGAGATCATTTATCATTTGTAAGGTCTATGTGTGTGTAAGACATAGAATATCAGTGTGATGTTGATGAACAATAAAATTTATATTATCTGTTCCCTAATATTGAACATCCTTGATAGGTTTAGCATGTTATTGTGAATCATAAACCGTTGTTGGCTTACTAGATACTGAGCCTGAATAAATAAAGAACATTTGCATGGCCAATACTTTTGTGAATTTTCTTGTCATTGCAAATTTTATTTATTCAGATACATTATCTACCACATCAGTTAGCAACCCACATTGAAGGAGCAGGAAAATGTGAGGACAAAAAATAACACTTTAATATCTTCACCAGTAGGACAATAGTGATAAAGGGTGGTATTTATTTCATTTCTGCCATCTTGTTAACCATTTGTCTTGCCATTTTAGATTTGGTTCCCTTTTGTCAATACTGCAAGTATGCCTCACTAAGGGAGATGACTCAGGAAAAACAGCAGAGTTTTGAGTTCAATTCAAAGGTTCCCCTGAATATCAGAGGCATATCATCTGCTATCAATGACTTTCCATGAACTCTCACCCTATAAACACTGTCCAGGAACATAGGTTTGCAGGTCTAATTATAATGAAATATGTTTAGAAATGAATTCAGAGAAACCTTAAACCCTCTTCACAATTTTTGGAGAGTGTGTGAACCTTTAAACTTATCCATGTTTTTGAAAGGATTCTTTCTGAGCAGTAACTGGAAATTCAAAACATGTATTTAATTATGATTCTTCTGTTTCTGTCTCATGGTAAAAACTTTACAAAACTGAGGTATGATAGGTTGTAAAAACATTAGTGCTACTCCGTAAGCACATTTATGTAATTTGAAAGTCAAATACCAGGTGAAAAATCACACCAAGTTTGGAATCCTAAATTCATATAGGAGGGAATGTTCTATAGTACAGTATCTCCACCTAGGCTATAAGCAGCATATTCAAGGAACAGTTTTATCAAACTGTTTTTAATTGGGGTAGACTAGCTTTTCTTAGTCTGGACATTCTGGATTTCAGAATTTTTGGTAATTGCCACACTGGCTAGGAAATTTTTGAAGTTGAAATCCACATATCTGGAGGACATCAAGGTTTAGGAAAGCTTATACTGTATGCACTAACTTTTACTCAAGGATACAACCTGAAAAATGTTTATGGAAAAAAATCCACCCAAAGCACTTAACAGGAGACATTGATACATTAGTGTGACCCAATGAAGGCCAAGCATTGAAAATGTTTACTCAGAAGCATGTTTCAGTGAAGTTCAAGTAAGATAAATTGAGAGAGAGAGAGAAAGATTGATTTTTGAAGATTGTCAGCAACTGTTTTAAATAGAGAGGGGAAGTATTGGAATGATTGCATTTTTCTGTGATAGAGAATATGTCAAATATGTTTTGACAGAAGCTAAGGTTCATGTTAACGACTATATGAATCAGTGTTAATGAAATGAAATGACAGAACAGCAATTGTCAAGATGGACAAGTGGCTGGTTTCACCATCTCTGAAAGCGATTTTATAGCTCAGTTGCTGTTATGTTTCTCTCCTCTACCCCAAAAGTATGAAATTGAAAAGAGGAACTAAAAAAAGAACTAAGTGGTTAGGAGATTATATTATTTGGACTTGTATGATTTATATGTGCCATTAAAGGTAATATTTAAAAGACTGGTTAAGAATTATACTGCATTTTATTGATTGATTGATTGATTGATTGATTTATCAAATGTATATAAAAACATATAAAAAACCATCACAAACTACATTTATAGCCTACAATTCATCAAAACAATCAATACAGCATTGCACTGGCTCCACAACACTCCTGTATCCCCATGTCCATTGGTAAAACAATGCCCTCAGGGTCTTGCAAAAAGCCAGCAGGGTTGGAGGTAATCTGATTTCCAGGGGAATGATGTTCCACAGAGTAGGTGTCGTGACAGAAAAGGCTCTCTTCCTGAGCCTCAACAGACAACATTCTCTGGCTGACAGGACCCCCAATATATCCTTCCTGCTGGATCTGATGGGATGGGTAGAAGTAACTGGGGAGAGGTGGTGCCTCAAGTAATCTAGTTCCGTACCATTTTTCTGCCTTCTGATTGTCTGACAAAGCAAAAAGTGAATGTGTCAAGTTCAACTGAAATTGAAATCTTGACAATTGCTGTTCTGTCATTTCATTTCATTAACACTGATTCATATAGTCGTTAACATAAAATCAATTTTTTGTAAAGAGAATTTGTAAGGTTTTTGTTTATATATTTTTTTCCAATCTATCCCTCCAATCTCCTTTTATTATGCCCTCTTTCCTGTCCTCCTCCAACAATAGGGGCATATATGTATTCCCATTCTGAAAACTTGCATTTTTCCAAGGACACTTTCCTAATGCTTATGTTCATCTGTTTTTTCTTGAATATATGCCTTTTTGAGTATGTTGGTATATAATACACATATTTATTATTTTGAGTTTCAAACTAATATTTAGGGGGAAAAAACTTCAGGTGATATCTCACTCAAATAGTCATCTTTCACATTGATAGATGGAAGCATTTATCATTGCTTGTAATTATATATCTTGCAAATCAGCTGATTTGTAGCAGGTGTTTGTGTAATTTTTACCCATATTTTATTTGACTAATTTTATTTTACATTTATTTTGAGTCACGGCACTGGTAGATTTTTGGCAGCAATAAAAGCAAGAAAATCAGGACTATTGTACTATAAGTGATTTAATAATTTCAATTTAATGTTTTATTATTAAACCCAGAGAAGAAAGAATGTAATTGCTTTTCAGTAGGAGAATCATTATCCAGGTCATCCCTCCGCTCATTGATTAGAAAGGTGATGCATCTTTTAATTGCTGAATATTGTTGCATTTGTGCAGATAAGTTTAATATCCCCAAGATACATATATACATGATGTTCTGCAATAATTAGAGGGGAAATCCTCCTTATCACCAAGCATAGTTGGTCAGCATAATGATTCACAAGCATATCTATGAAATTGCAGATAAATGACTAATGATTAAATCCTTTCCCTGTCCACTACTAACATGTCACTAATGAACCTATTTAAGAAACTTCTGTGCACTAAGGTTAAAGTACATTATGTTTATTAAGTGACTATTCCTTAGCCAATATTTTTAATCCTGGAGGCAAAAAAAGGGGGAAATGGAATTGATAAGAAATACATGATTTATAGGCTACCCTAATAATTAAAAATCACTAATAGTCTTTAGAGTTATCAAATAATATAACTCTTTCCTCACATGCTTGCTGAATTCATGAGAATGCCCACTGCAGTTTCTGCTTAACAAAGGTAGGAATTTACCATGGCTGGTTTATTTACAGATTTTTGGAAGAATAAATAGTCATCTTAAGAAAGAAAAAGGAATTTTAAGAAAGTTGACAGAATTTGAAACCAAGATTCACCTAACAGGATGCATATATAAATTGTTATTGAAATATAACATGGAAATGGAACATTTTTTTAAAAAAAAGTATGGTAAAGAGGATGCAAAACTTCAAATAAATAATCATAGTACAAGACATTATGGGGAAAATAAATAAATACATTTATTTCAAGTTATAATTTAAGGGAAAAATGGTACAAAATATTTTACAGATGGTGTATAACTCTGTCAATATTTATCAAGGTAGGTAAACCATATAACTATAAATGCTGGAAATCTCATAACAAAGGAGTAACATTTTATCATATGCAGTGGTCATATTAAAAAAAACGTAAAAGTACTAGAAAGAAATACACTAAAATATTCTTAAAATCCTAAAAGCAAAATCTGAACTGAAACTACAAATATTTTATTAGGTACAGTATAATCCCAGAAAACACAAATGAAAAAAAAAAAATCATGATTTACGAAGATTTATGCTGACAGTTGGCACAACATTGGAAAAGAGGAATCTTGCTGATAATATCAGATTGGCAGATGAAAATGGGAGAATATGCAGCAATGGCAAAATTGTCAGTATATATCTGTAACAGAAGTCTAATCAAATTTAAGCAGGAATGGCTCTCTTATATACCACACATTACATGGCAGGGCAAATTTAGCCATTTGGAATCAGTTGCTAGGAAAAAAAGTGACAAGACCAATCAAGTAATAGACAAAAGGACTTAAATAGATTCTGGAGATAATATTTAATGTTCAATATAAAGTATAAACATCTAGGTTGTGGGCAGCAATTGGGAAGACAAACAAAAGGAAATGGAAAAATGTGTCCTTAGAAAGTTTTTCTATAAAGTCTTTATTTATGCTTAACTGTTTCTATTTGTTTACTGTCACTATCGAAAGTAGTCTTATCTTTGAATGAATGCTTATGCATTATCTACAGTTTAAATAACATATTACTATTCTTTTTATTTATTGGTGAATTTCCCCCCATAGTAGCACTGGGGATAGATTCCGGACTTTAATATGAATTATGACTTAATTATTAGAAATAGAGGGTTTATTTGTTTTAATTACAATCAACTTTACTGATGAGGATTGAAATAAGTTCATTATTGGATATACTACCTTAGCATACACTTTAAAAAGTACTGAAGTCTATAATAATAAATGTTCAGTGCATTATTGTCTGTGCAATATTCAGAATATACAAATCTAAGAATGGGGAGAATTTAATTCATATCTGAAGTTAAACTGATCTAATTTTGTACTTTCAAACTAAACCTAACTTATCCTTAGACTTACTACAGAAGGGAATAGCTTTCTTCACGAATGTGAGTACTGGAAGAGGTTACTTTGCACTATTTCTTAATTTGCCAGTATTGACTTGATATGAGAGAATGATATTTTTCTCCCATTCTTCAGACTCTTTAAAATAATACAAATATGCAGTGCAAATTCCGGTGTTTTCCAAACTTTACTTCTCCACTTAAAACAGTAACATAAAAACTGGTCTCTTTTTTTTAGGGCTGATACTTTCATATTTTGATGATGTCTTAGAAATGTGACATACTCCCTTCAAACCTGAAGAGTTCCTACTTTGTTACAGCAAAGAACTAGCTAGATGATTGGGTTATTCGTAAGAAGGTACTACAGTAAATAGCTGCAAATCCATTCTATATCATTCTATCAATCTTCTGCAAACCAATTTTGCATTTTTCTATGCAATATGTGCTGAACATTAAGTGATGGGATGAAAAGAAACCAAACATAATTCAAAAGAAAAATAATAGTTTAATTATGAAAGTGCTTCTTTTCTTCCAGATACAAATTCATTTTTCCCATTAAAATATATGTAACTCCCTGAAACCAATTATGGCTTTTCCTCTTCATCATCATCACCATCACTGTTACTATTTTGAATGAGTATAATATAAACATAATATAAGAAACAAGTACAAGTAAAAAAATGCAGGTGGATAAACAACAAATCTGAAATATAATTTAGAATATAGGAATATAATATATTCTAATGTATCATTAAAAATGTATAATGCTATAAGACATTTCATATACATTTTCTAATAAAACATGTCCCTAATAAACTTAGTCCAACCTCAGATATAGCTAAAATTTAGCCAAAAAGGAATGACAGAGAATATAAACAAAAGTAATATAAATTGATGGGAAGGAATAATGAACTAAGTTATCATTCCAGAACTTCACTAGGTTCTGAGTAGTGCCAGGCAGAAATAAATACACTTACTGTAATAAAATAATGTTTTAAGGTGATAGGTGAGAAAGTGAAGAAAACAGGTTAGTAATTAAAACTAGGCAAGGTCAGATTCTCACACCATCTGTTCATAAATTTATTTCACAAATCACTGGAAAATATTGTTGCTATTTCAAGCTAGCCTTTGATATATGTGCTGCAGAATATGTGTCCTGGATTTGTGTAGAATTTAGAAAATTTAGCTTAGTGCAGATATCACTGCTAGATATATTTTCACCCCTTTAATTAGGATTCTTAGGACTTTGGAAGAAATGTTGCCTTCTAAACCCATTTTGCTTTAGGCAATTTTGTAGTTTAGTAGCTTACAAGTTTTCCATTGATTATTTAGAATGAGGGAATCACTGAATTGGAAACTTCAAGGCCCAGTTAGTCCATATAGTTTCTGAAAGACAAAATAATCCATCTGTCTAAAACCATCACTGATCTAAACATAGACACTGTGATAAAACAGATGTCATTCTTGGTACAAGAAGCTGGTTCCCCAAGATCCAATGCAAGTCACTTTAAACAAAGTCTACACCCAGTGGGAGTGCTAATAGATCAATTTCCTTCCTTCTGAGAAATCCAATAAAAACAATTACAGTCTTGATTGTGTAGAACAAGAAAGTTTACTATCAATAAGAAGCTATAACAGTACAGATATACAAAAGGTTAGACAGTATTCTACAGGCACAAGAACTTCGAGCAATATTATGATTGTGCTGTTCAGTTCTAATTTGGTGAAGTCTTCTTTTGTCCTGCTGGAAGGCTTATGCTAAGAATCTAACAGTCCATCCTCTTAGTGTTAAAGAATAGGATAGGATAGGATAGGATAGGATAGGATAGGATAGGATAGGATAGGATAGGATAGGATAGGATACACACACACACTACATATTAATCAAATTAAATTCTTCCTCCTCAGCTAGTGTGCATTTCACTTTTCTTGTTCTATTCTGTCTCCTCCTAGATTGATTTTTTTCCTATTCTGGCCTCTTTGATCCAATCCTTTTCTGTCTTTCCAGCTGCTTCTTGTCTTTGCTCTTCAAGCCTCCTCCCTCCCTGGGTGATCCACTGGGCATTTTCTCTGCTGGTCTAAAGAGAATAGAGGATGGCCTTGGTGGAAAGAGAATAGATACATTACCAAGGCAATGGACAGACAAACTTGGCTTAAGGCCATATATGAGATTTACAAAAACACCTAAGACAAGCCCCCCCCCCCCTAATTCACATGAACATAAAAGAGGCACATTCAGACTTGCAAGATTCTGTTACTATAACCATTCTAACAAAAGTAGTTTATGAGGGGTCTGTTTTCTTGAACTGGTTTACCTTTAAGGCTGACACCCGGTGATCCTGCCAGCATATCTCTCCTCTATGGCTGAGATGATATCAGTAGATTTCCTTGTACTCTCAATTTGTTGTCCTTGCTGTTTGATACAAGGCATGCATAATGAATAAAGCATTATCACATTATTGTGCCATAAACTCCACCCCTTTGGGACATTGATACAAGGTAGCAAAGGAAAGGAGCAGGGCCTGTGGCATAATGCCACAATATTGCTTTTATCAGACTGACCTCTATGTGCCTTTCCCCCACCCCTCCACCCCCACTGGATGCCATTACCTCCTGAGAAGAACACTGAACCAAGAGAGAGGAAAGAGAGAGAACCCTCCTTCCTTTCATATTTTGCTTCCTCACGAGTCATCTCTGTTTAGACAGAAAGAAAACTATACAATTTTATCCTTAACTTATTAAGCTGCCTCCGTTACACTACATTCGTAGGCATTCAGTACAAACCTCATCAGGAAAAGGATTAAATATGTATCAAGTTATTATAATGCAATCTTTGGCCTTTCTTGTTTGTTTCTTGTCATTGGACATAAATATATAAGTTATGTAGTTTGCATTTTTGTCTCCCTTTGTCTCCCTTCTTTTGTCTCCCTTTGTCTGGCCTTATGGATGTCTGTTGCTACATGTCTTCCTTTTCTTCATCATAAACCACAGCCAGGCTAATCTCCCTCATGTGTCTCTTGCACACCAAAGCTCACCAATATATCTTTTCTTTTCTTTTCTTTTCTTTTCTTTTCTTTTCTTTTCTTTTCTTTTCTTTTCTTTTCTTTTCTTTTCTTTTCTTTTCTTTCCTTTCCTTTCCTTTCCTTTCCTTTCCTTTCCTTTCCTTTTTCCTTTCCTTTCCTTTTCTTTTTCCTTAGAAAAGACCTCATTCCACTTCAGACTCCTGCTCTACTAAGTCCACCTAAGATCCCTATCATCTACAGAAATTTCGATTCTCCTCCCTTGATTCTTTATAATGTCCTTTTTGACCAAATGTTAATTCTATTGCGTATCCCTGGCAACTCCTACCAGTCTGCATCTATCTTTTTTACTCTAAGCTATCCTGTTTCTTGCCTTCCTTATTTGCCAAGCACCACTATTTTTCCTGCCTCCAACAACAACCCATAATCTTCCAATCTCGACCTGTTTATCCTGGTATCTTTGAAGATCTTATTTCCTCTGATTCTTTAATAGCAGCAGCTGTGAACTTCTTCTGATAGAGATAGAGAGAGACTGATACTGGGTTTTAAGTCCATTAATTATCCCTTAAATTGACTACATCCATCCAGGTGTTCCTCCTTTAGCAAATACTCTGAAAAATGTGTTTGGTTACATTATCTTCGATGTCCAGCAAAATGCAAAATGGTATGTTTTCCAAGAATTCTTTCCTGAAATATGTTAAAATGTGTTCATTTTCATAGATTTTAGTTTATAATGTTCCTTGGAACTGTAGGGCAACCTCAGTCCCTCAAGTTTAAAAGGAACCTTATAAGACATTTATATGAACAAAGAGATGGAGAGAAGAGCAGATAAAGTAGCAAAGAGATAGCCTTATCAAGATAAGTATCATAATCACATATCAATGAACAAGATTATGCTTGATTATTATTCCCTATAAAAACTGAGCTAGAATCTCAAATATTCACATTTTTCCTCCATAAATTTCTTGCTGAAAAAAATGTGAATATTTGAGATTCTAGCTCAGTTTTTTATTTTCAGTTATAGTAGGACACTTGTTTTACATTGGAAATACAGTATATAATTCTATATTTATCTGAAAAGAAATCTTACCTTCACAATGTGAATATTTGTTATTGGTGTCTTTTTACCTGTGTGTGACCAAGAGGGAGGGAGGGAGAGGAAACTTTTATTCAATTTAATGAAAAATAGGTTTTCATTCTTTCTCTCTGTGCAATTTCCAAGGGTGGGCGTGCAAGGATACACATTCTGTAATTATGAGTTTGTTGAGTGATGTATGAGACTATCTATCCAGTGGTCCTTAGTTTTCTATATTTCAATTAAAGCCTTAAGAAGACCAGACATCATGAGCAATCCTCCCATATAATTTTTTCAGATGAGAAAAGTGCATCATGACTGATATATTATGTATATGATGTATTATGTAACAGAAAATAGCAAGAGTAATGTTTGCCATTTGCAACAATAAAGTAAACCTTAGAATATCACCAAAATAAATGTGAAAGGTTTATGAGAATGAGATAAAGAAGTGGGAAAATTATTTTTCAGGGAAAAAATAATTTGGAAAACTGGAAGACAGATATCTGTACAGTATTAAATCTATGTTAAAACACTACCAGGCAAACTCCATTTAATTTAGATGGGTTATAGCTCCTTTTGAATAAGGTAATCAGAGCACCACCACTGAGAATTAAAATAAACTAGAAGTAGGTTTCTAAATCTTTTTTTGAATCCCTGCAAGATTTTGTTCTGAGGTAAAGGTTTCTTAAGTTGATTAGCAGAATTACCTTATTTTTATTTTAAAATAAATATATTGAACTATCTTATTTTATCTTTGAGAACCAAAGTTAAAATACATCAACAAATGAGAAAAAAATCTAGTGTGCCAATGACTATGAACCATTGGTTAGGCCTGACCTAAGGTGGTTTCAAAGCCAATATATAACATTCTGCTTCCTGCTTCCTGTGTCCCATGTTCCATGTACAGTAATCAACTAGATAGGCAGTTGAATCCTACTTTAGCACTGATGATGGGAAGACAATCCCCACTGCACTTGAGAATAGAAAGCTAAAATGAGGGTTCACACAATTCTGTTTTTCAATATCTCATTGCAGAATGTTTACTTCTGAGCTACTCTTTATTGCATGTATATGTGTGTGCATGCACACACACACACACACACATATGTGCATACATACATACTGAAATGCCTTTGGGCTAGACAGCCTGGACTATCTGCCCATTTGCCTACTCTGTTTGACAGATACTTTTCCAAATATACATTAGTGTCTAGTTGAGACAGTGTTGTCTCATTGTCTAGCAATAAGAAAGTAATATTACCTCTGAAATGACAACAAAAGATGAAAATATATTTGCTACAAATTATTGACTTTATACTACCCAAATTAGTATAGCTTCACTTTAAAGGTTCTGGTAGGCAAAAGATTCTCTCTCTGGCTCCCAAAGAATTGCAATTACTCCTTAGGAAGAAGTAATATTACTTCAACAAATATGTCTGTCGTGTACGTATGTCCTAAAAAAGAAGAAGAAAAAAAACAGAAAGAACCCCGGAAAAATAAAGCAGAGTGGAAAGAAAGAGAAGAGAACTATGTAAAAACAGGGATACATTCAGAGTGACTAACATGAAATCCTATAGGATTAAAGCAATTTTGGAATCCATTAAGGATAAAAACCATCATGGTGAATAATAGGTAATATTTATATGGTGGAGTAGAATGTTGTTGCTTTTTTTTCCTCTATATTCTGGCTGATATTTTGCAACATCTGTGATATCCTCCCTAAAAGCTTCCACTCAGTAGAAGCAGGTAATGGGGCAAACATCATTCTTCATTAGAAGAAGGGCAGAAGTCGACAGATTTTGAAATGAATTTCTATTGGCAGCCAATTAGTCACTACTTTTACTACTTGTTCGGGCCCATTCTTGAGTGAATGTTTTGAACTATATGAAATATAGTGACAAAAAGAACTTTGACACAGTTGTTGATACTAAATATGTCTTTTATGGCAGTTAATCAAAATATGCCAACAATCCTATTAATAAATAAATGAGCTGAGTCTTTACAGCTACAGTTCAACTATAAATTTTTATGGGTTTTTTTTTTCCTACGCTATTTATAAAACTAGCACACACTTCCATAATCATACAAAGCATGTAGATAAGGAAAAAAGATATCAAGTGGAAGCTGTTATCTTTTGTTTTTAATAGTTACTTATCTATTTATTGGTCATGAAGAAAGAAATTGTATGTATAGTTTTATGGAACTGAACATGAAGATAAAACTTGTCAATATCTATATATTAACACATTGTTAAATATAGAGATATTGAACTATTTTAACTATGATAATAATGAGAATCAAGATAGATGCAAATTTACGCTGCAGTTCTTTCCCATCCCCACCCAATTGTCATAAGCATAAGAACAGCATTTCCAAAACTGTAGTTTGCATTAACAGAGTTGGCTTCTGCTCTTTGAAGTGCTATAACATTTTAGAAGATTAAATGACTGTATGTATGTGGAACAAAGAATCTCCTGAATCAATTCAATCAAGTCCCATAAAGGGAAGGGAAGGGAAGGGAAGGGAAGGGAAGGGAAGGGAAGGGAAGGGAAGGGAAGGGAAGGGAAGGGAAGGGAAGGAAAGGAAAGGAAAGGGAAGGAAAGGGAAGGAAAGGAAAGGAAAGGAAAGGAAAGGAAAGGAAAGGAAAGGAAAGGAAAGGAAAGGAAAGGAAAGGAAAGGAAAGGAAAGGAAAGGAAAGGAAAGGAAAGGAAAGGAAAGGAAAGGAAAGGAAAGGAAAGGAACATAGACTGAAAGGGATTTGTCCTAAAACCCAATTAGCCAGTAACTTCATCTAGTAACCTGGCTACATACTGTAAGACAAATAAGCAAGTTATTCTAAATTATATTAATAATAACAATGAAAGAAAAAATGGGAACAGTTCTTCCACAATGTGTAATAATAAAAATATCCATATGGATTTCTATTAAATTGAAATGACAAATGTTGCAATATATATTTGGAAAATGTGTATTGGATATAAAATGTGTGTATCTGCAATAAATGCATAATAATACACAATGTGTGCATATATTATGTGTTGATGAATTATCAAAAGTGTGTAGATCAGGAATTACAGGGTGTTTGTATATGTACATGCAGGTTGCTTAAAATTTGCAGAGATTCTAGAAAAAAGTATTACTATTTCAATGTATGCTATGTGGGCATAGATTGTATATATTGTATGACTATTTTTAAAGTGCATATAGTGGGATTAACAATATTAATTATTTTAATCTGCAGTCCTGTATATATCTACAAGGTAATAAATCCTGCTGAACTCAACATGACTGTCTTACTCAGAGACCACACATACAATTAGGTAATTAATAAAACCAATATTTGCATCACACTAAGAGCAAGAAAAACTGTGCTTAAATCTAATCCTTCCATGAAACTTTTTGAGTGAGTTTGGGCCAGCTTCTATCTCATAGCTTAATTTCCATAAAGGAAGAAATTGGATGAATGTGATATTTTTGCTGAATTTCCCAAACTATTAAACATATTTGGTTTATCCCATTTCTAAATTGATTTTTCCTAAGTCCACATTTTTCTTCAGTTTTTACTAAAAGTACATGTTTTATGCACATATTGGCTTAGATAGTTGGATAAGTCTTTTTGCAAGCAATCTGCCCCAATATAATTGATTTTTGTACAAGTATTTTCTTAATATTCATATTGTTGTGCTGAGGTTTTCAGTATTCTTGTGTGTGTGTGTGTGTGTGTGTGTGTATGTTTGTGTATATATGAATTTTGGAAGGAACCATTTTTATTTTTGCTTCTGAGTTGCAAATTACATTATAATGTTTGAGTTGCAAATTACATTCTAAAATTGGGGGAACTCTTCTGCATTATTCTATGCCTAAGTGTACCTTAACTATATGACTTTACAAAAAAATTGTAGTTACAGAAAGCTCCTTAGTTATTGGGACTGGCTACTGGCTTCCACCCAATCATCTATGTTTTCAGATTATATTTCACTGGCTGCTTAACAAGCTGTGTCCTCTAGTGCAACTCCAAAATGTGTATCTTCATTAGAAATACTGTAAACTCACTTTATGCATACTACAGTGGCCCATACCACAATATGAGCTAATATTATATATTGTTATATAAAATACCTATAGCTGTCATTACAGTGTTTCTTCTCTAATATAATATGTGTAAAATATATTTGTACCCCAAGCCATAATTTATTCTCTTTATGGCATCATATCAGCAGACAATGATAAATTAGAGCAATGCATTTTTCAAGCAATTTATGACAATCAGTGATTGTCATTAAAATTGCCTTCCATTTCAAGTATGCATTATTCTGTAATAGATTTCTGGAGAATATACTTATATTATAAAGTGTGAACACAGAGCCAGCAGAGTGGTACTTTGATTTGATTGGCATTTACTAACAGGGAATGGCTATCAAGTTAGTAGGTACGTGGGCTTGATTTGACAGTGTTTAAAGAAAAGCTGCTTATTCTTTCCCAACCTAATCCTCTTTTCCTTGTGTTCAGCTACATAATAGAGTTCATGAGTACCAACTACTAGCTAATATTGTAAAGACTGAATTAATGTCATAATCCTATTACATACTGAAAAGAAGTCTACTATTCAAATATTCAGTGGAAGGATCTTTTTTTCAAAAAGTAAAATATACTAAACTAGAAAACCTTGAAAAAATATATGTTTAATTTTTTAGCATCATAGTGCTATCTTATCCAAGGCCTTCATTTCCTCCCTACAAAGTGCAGTACTATGGAGTAATTCTGGACTACTGATTCCTTTACTGACGATAGTCAATCTTAAAAGGCCGATGCTATCCACAATCTCAATATCTTCACTGTCAGTTCTAAGATTGGTTGCTGTACCAGTCCTTTTAATCTTAGTCCTTTTTTTCCACTATGCTCCTTGACTGTCATTACCAGAACTTGCAAATCATTTGCATTGTCAGTTATCAGAGTAGTGTCATCAACATAGTGCAGATTATTGATGGTTTTTTCCCTTCAGTTTTAAAACTACACTCATTTTCTTCCAATCCAGCCTCTCTCGATATATCTTTAGTATGTAGGTTGAATAAATAAGGAGAGAGCATATACTTCTCTCGCTGCTTTGGTGGCCTAGAGCCAGTCCGTTTTGCCATGGAGCATCTTGTTGTGGCTTCCTGTTTGGTGTATATGACAGTGAGATTCCCATTTTTCTAAGGACATTCCACAACTTGACATGGTAAACACAATTTAAAGCCTTTTTATAATCAATAAAGCACATACTGGTTTTCTTTTTGGTATTCTCTGACTTTCTTAATTACTCAGCAAGCATCAGCAATAATATCTCTTGGTCTTTGGCCTTTTCCAAAACCAGGTGAAAACATTTGACATCTCCCTTCCCGTGTAGGGTTACAATGGATGATCCTAAGCATTAGTTTGCTAGCATGTGAAATTAATTATATTGTACAGTAGTTTGCACTCTCTGTTAAGTCTCCTTTCTTTGGTATTGGTATGTAGACTGACCTCCTCCAATCTGTTGGCAGCTGTGTTATTCTACAGATTTGTTGGAATATAATGGTTAGAACTTTTACTGATTCTTCTTCTGTTGCTTACCATATTTTGATAATTATTTCATCAACATATGTTGCATTCTAACTTAGTAGTTACCAGAGTGCTGATCTAACTTCATCTTCATCTATTACTAGAGGTTCTTGCAAATAGGGAATGTCTTCTAACATATCTTGGATATTGTCATTTTTACTCTCTCTCTCTCTCTCTCTCTCTCTCTCTATATATATATATATATATATATATATACTGTAGATACTGTAGATATATGTATATGTGTGAAATAATGTGCATTTTGGTATACTTCCACCTTTCTTTGATATTCTTTGAATCGGATACTATCTGTCCATTGGACAGCATACCAATCTAAAAACAAGACTTTCCTTGTTTTTCTTTGTCTGGTTTTACAGATGTCAATATAATATTGTTTCTTGTCTCTTCCCTCTGAAATTCTTTTTTAAGTTCCTCACTGAGATCTTGGTATTAATAATCTTTGGCTTGTCTTCTTGGCAATTTGTTCTGGCATCTATTTTGATTTCTTTTCCTTGATCTTTGGCAGTCACTTTTCATATTCTTCCTTAACAATTTATTTCCTCTAGTTTCCTAGCAATAAGGTTCAGGACTTCAAAGTGATTCCTGATATTCTCCTTTAAAACAATGTTGCTCAAGATCATATTGTGGAAACTGGTTGGCTTTGTTCTTCCATTTTAGTTTGACTTGGAATTTGCACATGAGCAGTTCATGTTCTGTTCTACAGTTGCCCCTTGCCACATCTTTACTGCTGTAACTCCTTGTACCAATAATATAGTCAATTTGATTTCTGGGTATTCCATCTGGTAGTGTCCATGTATATTGGCATTGTTTTGGTTGTTTGAAGAATGTGTTGGCAAGGAAGAAATCATTGGCAGAAACTAATAAGTTGTTTTTGTGCTTTCTTTCTGTTTCTCGGGCCATACAGTCCAACCTCATATTTATCCCTACTATTTCCAACTTTGGCATTCCAGTCTCCAACCACAAGTAACACATGTTGCTTGCACATTCTTTTTTGTTAATGTTTATATACTTTGTTTTAGAAATGTTTATTAAAAACAGGCAAAGAAACAGAACAAAGTGATGAAAAAGTAAAATACAAATGAATAAACAAGGGATTTGCAAATATCAGAGAGTTTATGATTTTCCACAATATCAGTAATTGATTTTTCTAATAAAAGGCATATAGTAATTTTGCAGCAGTTAACATGTGCAAATCTAATTCAATATACATTAAGAGAATATAGTAAAATGTAATATAAATATCAAAGGTTAAAATTGGAATTCAGTCTTTAATATGTGTTTCATTCTAGTATGAATCAATTTCTAAATTTGTTGAGCTTTACAACATTCCACCAGATATGAAAAATGATATGACCTGCTCATTACACTTCCAGCAATTTTTATAAAATGAATCATCAATTTTAGTATCAGGATATGATAGGACATCTTATACCATTTTTTAAAAAGTATAACATTGGGAAAAATTAATATTCTTCTCCCACTGAAATCTGCATTGTTGCATATCCATTATTGCATCTAATTGCTTGCATGTTCTCTTGATTTCAGGTAAAACTTGTCAACCCCCTCTTCTTTTACATCTCTTGTTGGAACGTAAACTTAGGTAATCATCATATTAAAAAGAGTTGTCTGTTAAGTCTGATTAATATTATCCAGTCATAAGTGCATCCTACCAAGTATTGTCCTTTCTGAAATCTTCCTGACTATGAAACAACACTGCTTTAGTAAGCAGTATGAGTGGTACTTCAGTCCTGAGTAGTAAGCAGTATGATATTATGACTGAAGTGGTCCAGTTCCACCAATTTCAGTTCACTGATGTGTAGCTGATTCATGTCATCTTTCACTGTGATGAGCTTTCACATTTTCATGTTTCTTAAGTTCAATGTTCTCACTCTAATTCTGTCTTTATAGCTTTGGGTTTTCTTTTCCTACATGGCATCATCAGCAATTACATTTTCCAAAGGATTTCATCTAACCATATCACAAACACCATTAGTTCCTCCCAAAATACTCAGCTATTCCTCAGTAGCTTGTTGAGGGCCATTGGAACTGATGCTGGATGTTGATCCGGCATCCACACTATATTCTCAACATTACAGTTCCAGTTCTGAAATATGCTATCCACATCTTCCTGATGGCTTTGCCTCTGATGCAATACAGCTCTTCCTTCAGTAATATACAGCATTTTATTTAAAACTTTCCAGTGATAGGACTGATGTTCTCCCAGTAATCAGCTTGTCAGCCTTTCTTTTTCTTGATTTATTTGCTGTGAAGAATATCCTCCAGTGTAATTCATTCTTATTTCTTATTCTCTGTCTATCACAATGAGTCTCCAATGTCCAGCCATTACAGATGCTTGTCATGTTAACAATATAAAACAATGTATTCAGACATTTGTTTGTTTCAATGGTTCACAGGTTATCCAGAAATCTATATTAACAATTTACAGCACATAAATCAGGATGAATCCTTCCTGCCTTCCTGCCTTCCACTCAGTTTCTTATACAGATATTCACTGGTGTTACATATTTAAGTATATTTCTCTGTTTCATCAGTGTGCAGACTGTTGCTATTCAAATGATCAATCCCAATACATTATATAGTACATTTTCTCTAGCAAAAGTGCTTTAGACTGCATTTGTGACACATAAAAAATGCCACTCCTCAAATAATGCTGCATCTCCTATAATCTTTATATGAAATGGGTGCAACTTTTTTTCCAGACAGAAAGCTTTATTTTGATTTTGCTTGGTATGTCATGAGTTACATTATAATTATTTTTATAGCAACATATATTCCTCCAATCCTAAAATGTGAGCAACTTAAAAGGAAAATCAGACAATACACTGGTAAAATCCATAAAGAAACATAGATTCCAAAAAGCCTGGTTAAAAAGCTGTCTTGACCTTCTCAGGGATGGATTAAGGCCAACTGATGTCCTAAGCACAGCCTGACAATGGTGCCCTTCAGCCCTTCCATTGCTTAATTTACAGGACTTAATAAGAGCTGAAAACGAAAGTCAAGTGCGGCAGTGAAAGAATTAAGGGCAAAATAGCTAGGGGAAAAAACTCTGTGATGCCCCACCTTCCCTTGGTGCCCTAAGCACATGCTTATTTTGCTTAATGGTTAATCCAGGACTGGAACTCTTCTTAAAATGTAATAAGGAGTGGCCTGTCAACTCAGGCAGCAGTTTGTTCCGTATAAACCCAACCAGGAAAAAAAGCAGAAACAATTGTTGAGGATAAATGTTTGCATAGCAGGACCTTCAAAAGGCATCCTATTAATGACCTGGGAATGTAGAGAAGATCATAGAATCAGCAGACTGGAAGGAGCCATTTAAACCACTGAATCTAATCTCCTGCACTGTGCAGAAGTCCAAATTCAAACATCTTCAATGGATGTACAGTACAGTATGTGTATTTTCAACTTGAACACATTCAATGAAGGGAAACCCATCAGTTTTCTGGGTAATGGGCTATACCCTCAAACTACTTTTTTAGAAATTTACTTTTTATTCCCAACGTCAAATTGGAATCTCTTTTCCTATAACTTAATTCATTATTATATCTTGATATCTGAATTACAGAACATTTTTTCTTGTTATGTTCTTTCAAGTATTCAAATAGTGCTAATCTCATCTATCAGTCTTCTCTTGTCAAGGATAATCATTCAGAGTTTCTTTAATCTTACTTCATGGGACTTAATTTCTAATGTCCTGATCATACTCATTGCCTTTATCTAAAACTGTTTTGGTTTAAGTAAATCCTTAAACTGTGGTACCTAGAACTAGGCACTGAACTCAAGGTCAGGCATCACCAAAGAAAAATAAAGTCCTCATCCCCCCCCCCCCCCAACATTTAACTGAGATTTCCTTCATATAAATCAGAACCATTCATTCCATGCCCTCAGCATTTTGGAAACTACAGTATATTACACTGCTGACTCATATTCAGTTTATAATCAATTACTATTATAAGGAGGGTTTTTTTTTTTTTTTACAAGTACCACTATTTAGGCAGATATTCTACATCCTATAATCTGTGTTTTTGACTTCTCTTTCTAAATGACAAATGTTCCATTTGAGTCTGTTAATTTCCATTCTCTTAATTTTAGCCCATTTGTTTACCTTACCAATGTTATGCCATTTCTGTTTTCTACGATTGTAGCTATCAGACCCAATTTTGTGTAATCTGAAACTTTGATAAGCATGTTTTCCACCTCTTCATATGAGTCATTAATAAAAGTGCTGCAGAGTATAGGGTTCAGTTCTGAACTCTGTAGTACTGACTTCATATTTCACTACAGTTTGAGAAGGAAGTGCTGTTGATGGGCTCTCTATGATTCAATGTTTAACTTAATTTGCATACACTTAATTGCCATATTGTACTGACCAAATTTAATTATCTTGATAATAATACTGTTAGGAAAATTTTGCCAAACAGCAAGATATATTATTCTATGGCATTGCCACAATCCATTAAGGAAGTTACCAAATCAAAAATTTAAATAACATTTATCTGGAAAGATTTCTTCCTGAAAAATTAATGCTGGTAATTACTTTATTATATGCAAAGTGCTTACATATTTTAAATATATCTGATGAAGCCCATTTTGTTGTTTTTAGCATTCTTTGCCAACCTTCGATAATTCTGATGGTTAGCTTTCCTAAAACTGATATTACATGTCCAGTTAACCATTTGTGCTCTTCACTTTTGTATTTTCCATAAAACATTTTTTGTTTTAATGTCTTGGCTATGTTTTATGTGCAGCTACACTAGCCCTTCTTCTGTCCTTTTCCTTTATTCCTCCTCATTACAACTTTTTTAAAGTAACTTAGATCTGTCTATGATTTCTGACAGCATAGTGAAATTCAATTTCATAATGCAATGTGAAGAAATTACTAAGCAGTACAAATGTTTCAGATAGGGCTTATATTGTATCTATAAAAGTATTACTTACTACCCACTCTGTGCCACCTGCCATTTACAGGCTATAATGGGTATGAAACTTTATGAAAAAGGGCTCTCAGTTTCTCCCATCTTTATTCCTTACATTTGGGGAGCCGAGGGATGACAAGGAAACTAATGTTCATGAACCTTCACATATTTCTCTCCTTTTCTGTTATTGTTGAAAGACATTGGGCAGACATCCTGTCTCCTTAAGTGTCGAGGCTATAAAGACATGGGAGGAAGTGACCCCAATCTGATAGCCTTCAGAACATCCTTCAGCTGCTCTGGTGATGCCTCTGCATTCCATGAAACAATAAATATCAGAAGATCAAAGGGGGTGCCCCAAACTTTGACTGGCAACCGATGGGTAATCAGGGAGATATGTTTCCCCCAGTAATGAGGATCCCAAATTTATGCCAATTTTAGCCAATCAATTTGTTAATTGCTGTATTTCGGTGTAAGAAATGTGTATAAAATCTTCTTCTTTGAGTGTGATCGGGGTGCTTCTCTGCCTAAGGGGAGACCCCAGCTGACTCTATTGGCTTGCTTTCAATAAAACTTTAAAAATCTCAGCTGGTGTTTTCGTGTCTGATCTTCTGCCGGACTGAATCCTAATTGGGGAGAGTCAAGAACTCTCAAATTTTGCTAACAGGTACATTTAAATAATACAGATTTAGATTATCAGCTGATTCTTAAAAAAGCCTCCTCTTGCCATTTATGTCCCATGGGAGCCCACTACCAATGTCAGATATAGCTATACCTCTAGACTTATCTTTCAGGGGGCCTGGGGTCTTATCCAGAACAGGCATATGACCCAAGAGTTCAACATATAGGATCAAAATCTATTTCATTTTTGTCTGGATCCACCTCACCTTAATATGAACATTAAATAGAAGTTATACAATTATTCTATGGATAAGTATTTAATATTTCTCCAATCTGTCCCATTAAAAAATTATAATTTGGTATCAACTCTTTGACATCTTTGACATCCAACGCTTTCAGGTGCCTCATGCAGTCCTAGTTGCTTTTTCCTTTATGTGATCAGAGGGGATACAAACTTCATTTATTGTATAAAACTGCATATAAATATTACAAAGGCATATTTTCCCTAAGCATCTAATTAATAGGTAACAGGTAAAGAATAATTTATATCCAGCACTTCCTGTTTAGTTCTACCAGTTGTAGCTATTGCACAGGGAAACATTTGAAATCTACTCTGGCACCATACAAATGCTATCTTCTTTTGCTCCGTATCATTTACTCATCCTTCCAGGCTATTGGGAGAAACATGGCAGTTATTATATAAAACCAGTTCTAGCTGAAGTGCAACCACTACCTTTTTGTTCTAAACCCCATTCAAATTATTTATGCTCATCCTTAAATGTCTTTCTTGTACACCCTGACCTATATTTTAAGATTTGCAGAAGAAGCCCTGCTTTATATTCTGTATTTTACTCAGAGGAGAATACAGAGTTGCTTTCATTATGTTATCCAAAGGCTTCATCACTGATCATAAAATTAATGAGTCTGAGAAAAAGTTAAAGAGAAAACAGAGAGAAGAGATGCATACAATCAAAATCTAACCTTTCAGTAAAAATTGTGTAAAATCAAAGGGATTTTTTTTCTTCCTAGTGTTTCTTCTGCAGGGGCAGGATCTGTCCCCCCCACCCCCCAGATCAACCAAATATTGATCCATTGGTTGCAACAGGAATTGACCGGCCAGCTTGTCACCCAAGCCTGGTGACATTACCTACTGAGAGGAATCTTTGGGAGAAGATTGTACTGACTTCTTTAGACTGCCCTGTTCTAAGGAATGTCAGTAAAGAACTAACGCATAAGTAAATAATACAATAGGAACCATATGCAATCATGGACCTCTTCAATTCCACCCTTGCCTCCAGATTATTGAATGAAATCTATTTAAAGCAATGAAACAAGGTGATTGAAGATGCATTATTGTTCGGTAACCACTGACATATTTATTTCCTGTTATTATTTATAAGTAATTTTCTGTGTTCAAATGTTTAGAATTAATGTTAATACAGTATATGCATCTCAATTTAAAATTTCATATATTCTAATTATTCTTCATCACAAATGTTTAGCCTACAAGTGAAGCACAACAATTTCTTGTTAACAGGGCTAAGTGAAATTCTGAAATCGCTATAATTACATGCTTTTACCATTCTGGTGATTTAGATGTGTCAGACCACAGCTCCCAGTCAGAACAGCCATTTTAGGCATCAGGTTGGAGAAGGTTGTCGCCAAACATTATAGTTACAATTGGCAGCTTTACTGGTAATGTATATATGCTTCTGTCACTTTCACTGAACAGATGGTGATTTCCTCTGGATTTTCATAAATTCCAATATATATTCAGACTCCAATAATTGGATATCAGTATGTTCTTTGTTCACGTTTCTGGATAGAGATCAAGAAGTAATCCATTTGTTCACTAAAGTTTCATTACAAAAGTGCCTCTTCAGCAACCATGGATTAAGTTGGTTAGAAATGACATCACCTATAAATGTTGGCTGGCTATGGATCAACTCATAAATGAAGTGGGAAACTCTAAAGCTGTTCAAGACTGGGAAAGAAGTGATTTGTCTTCAGTGGACACACACATAAAGCAAAAAGGCAAGCCTGTTAAAGAATCCAAGCCTGTTAAAGCATCTTTCATATCTAGTGAAGAACTTCCATGGTAAGCAGGTGACATTATAAAAATGGTGACATAGGAAAAGCATGACATGGTTAAAGTTATCTTTGATATAGAACTTGCCCTCAAAAGAAGTAGGCTCAAAAGATGCAAGGTAGTAGTCTTATTCAAAGCTAGTAGTCTTATTCAAAGAAGCATTTACTGTAAAGGCTTCTCTATTGATCTACTAGCCTTTACAGTAAATGCCTGAAATTTCAATTTTTTATTTTCAAAGGTGTTTTATTAACGATTTCTCAAAGAATGTATCAAGTAATTAATGGCATACCAAAAGAATTATTCTGCTTTTATTTGTGCTTTTTTATTGCCCCTCTTCAGCGATTCAAAAACTGTAAGCATGGAAGTGACTGACACACACTCCAGCCATACCCTTTGTGCTTGCAATCTCATTATGTTTATCAGCAGATCTAAAGTGAAAATATAACCATATTCAGCTGAAAACAGTTATACAGCTCTCTGTGTTTAGGAACCCCGATAAGACAAGGTCTTTGATCTCGCAGCACTTTGTAATTAACACAGTTAATTTCCACTCAAGCTTGGGAGATCAGTACAGAAGATGGTAAGAGGTTTTTGCTGATCCCCACACTTACAAATTTTGTACACCTGTCTTAGGTATATGCCTTCCAAAATTCTCACTGCAGAGCATTTTCAAGTGTAAAGGTTAAAATCTTTGTTGCTCTGAGCTTTTCTTTTGCAATTATGTTAACATCCAACTGTTGTTTATGAGGGTAAAAAAGGCAAAGAAAAAGCCACTGGTAATTGTATATAAGCATCTGGCCAATGTAGCTTTTATATCTACATTAAAAATAGATTAGGGAAAAGAGCTGATGATAGGCCTTGTGTGTGAATCTTTTCAGATAGCCTCTAATATCTAGAGAGTTACCCATGAAAGAAAATATTTGTGTCTCCAAGTTACCAAATTTTAAAATATACCTGTCTGTTGTTGGAAATTAAAATGTACTATAAACATAGAAATATGAATGCATGTTAGAGATTAAAAAGTACCACAACAGTTCAAGATGTTTGCAACTTACTGATATTTTCAGATAGAGATGTTTGTAAATTGTAAATTCTTATATGTGTGTACAAATATTTTACATTATTTAATAAGTTTATGGTTCTGCTGTCTTCCTAAAGGAAGTCTAAATCAAGTAGTATACAAGCATGATAACATGAAATTTAAGCAAAATTAATGTGCAAATATAATAATAAAATGCTACAATAATTTAAACAACTGAGTTTTGAGGATCATCCAGTTATGTGTTTCCATAAGAAATGTAGATTAGCACTAGAATTTCATGGGAAAAAATAGAATATTACATGGAAAGCAAGTGAAATTATATTGAAAGAAAATGAGTGAAGATATGACACCGTGGGCCAATCTTTGTCTAGTACAGTGGTATCAATATGAACTGAGCATAAAATAGAATTTCAGGTACTCTTATCGGGAGCTGAAGTTTACATCTGAAGATTGTTCAAGAAAATGTTCAAGTGCTAAAACACAGTTTATAAAATATATTTACTTCTTTATGAAGAAAAGAAATATTATTAATGTACCATGTGTATTGTAAAAGTAATTGAACCATTTTATTTGTGATGATCTATTAGTTAAAAACCTGCACCTTTCCTTACAATTTTATCAGACTAGCAAGTAAGAACTTGTAAAACCAGATTTCATTTTAGGGTAATGTCAGCTTATCACTACCTTCCAATTTAAGAGTTAGGATTATGTTTACAAATATTTCTAGGGTATAAATTATTTCACTACTATTTTGTTCAAATAAAGTTAACATATTGGAACAAATATTATACTATGCACACTCTTTTCTGTGCACTCTTCTAATATCAAGATTTTCCCACTTTACTGTTAAGATGCAATTGTTTGGATCCTGAAGAACATCTAAGCATCATCCATGAAGATGCCCTTTTTCATATTTGTTGGGAACATGTCCTCACAACTGAGCCTCCATCTCAGGCCTTTTGTAGCCAAGGCACTCAGAAGCTAGTTGAAGGACCATTCTCACTCTGCACTTCCATGGTTATTCTGTGATTCCCAGAGATAGCAGTATTTATAAAAAAAATATTTATTGTAGAAATATTTCCCCCCTTTTGGTATATATGGCTTGGTTGAAGAATGTATTCAACATTATGGAAGATTTGGATCTTCCATGAGGTCAATATTCTCACTGGTAAGTAGAAAGAACAACATTTTTTTTCCAAGTGACAGGGAATAGCTGCACAGCATATCTCCTTTTCATGTCATACAGTGGAAAAGAAATGTATACCACGCTATATTATTATCTTGCCTTCTTATCCATTTCACAGGGATCCTTAGGACCAGCTTGTATAAGTGACTTTCTGCTTACACATTTTTCCTGGGCAAATCTGCAGACTTTGTCCATGTTTTCCAACTGAGACGGAAATCTTTCAAAAGCAGATGCATTAAACAGGGAAGCAAGGCAAACAAGATGTCCTCACCTGAGCTTCTAAGCACTAAGCAAGTACAGTAAGCTTACTGACTAACTGAAATATTAGTTAGCAGGGGTCCAGGTTACCTGAGGGAACATCTCACCCCATCACATCAATCCATCCCATCTGGTCAGGCAGAGAGGGCATGTTGCGGACCCTGTCAGTGAGAGACTGGCAGGGCCCAGGAGAAGAGCCTTCCTGCCATTGCTCTCGCCCTTTGGAATATTCTCCCCACAAAGGTGCTGCAGGCCCCTACCCTTCTAGTTTTCTGAAAAGGACTAAAGACTCTGAGAGCTTGCATGGGGCAATAAAAGTTCTAATCAATCCTGGGGGTGGCTGGCACCCTGATGACACTGCCTGAGCTATTTGCCAATTCCATCATTTCTTGGAATTTGTTACTTAGTTAAGACTGTTTTTATATTGTATTTTAATTGATTTATCTCCTCTGTAAACCACCCAGAGTCACTTTTTAATGAGATGGGCAGTGACAAATTTGATAAATAATAAAATAAATAAATAGATAAATAAATATTATTTTTTCCTCATCTAACCTCACCCAGGAAGCTGTCTGTCTGTCTGTCTGTCTATCTATCTATCTCATAATAGGTGCCTTGGGTGCAATCCCCAAACATCTGGAGCACCACTTGAAGACCATTGGCACTGACAAAATCACCAACAGTCAACTGCAAAAGGCAGCTTTACTTGGAACAGCTTGTCCTGCAACAATACCTTTAACACCATCAATCAACAACATCTGCCTATCCCTGATCCTTGGAAAGGACTCGATAAGTGGGTAAAAATGCCAAATCCAGTGTAAACAACTGGCTGACTGTGTGACCAACAACAATAATAATAATTTATATGCCACCTGATTCCCAGTGACTGGGTATGGATTCAAAGGAAAATAAATTCAGATTTTAGGCCAAATCTCACACATTTTTATTTGTGATCAAAAACCAAACTAAAATTTGAAGTCCTCTGTCCATGAAATGCATCTTGTTGAATAATCTGTTGTTGCATTATCACAGCAGCTACACAGAAATTGATTACCCCAAGAGTTATGTGACACTTCACATCTGAAAGAGGGAGAATGATATAAACTCATCTGAGCTGCCTGGGCAATCCAGCAGTAAAGGGCTAATGTATTTTAAATGCTTATAGAAACCAATATAATAAAACATGATTTATTGTTTCAATTTCCCTGGATTCAAATGGGCAAGTTCTTTTGTCCAAGGGAATTTTAGGGTATTTACCTTTTAAAAATGCAAATGAAAGAACATTATATCTAGCTCTAAAGAACTCTCTTTTCACCTTTCAAAAAAATGAGTGTGGTTAAATAGTTTTCTGGTTTCCCAGGTAGAATTGTTAATGTAACATTGTTTTGTTTCGTTTTTATAGTAATACTTTATTATATTGTTGTGAAACATACATAATACATTGTTTTGATACAGTCACATTTGTACAATATTGATTAAAGATTATTATAAGTTTATATAAATTTAAATAACTTAGGCTAAAACACTATTCTGTTTCTAACTTCCCCCTTTTTATTTGCTTCTGCTAATTTACCATATTTACAAACATTTGGGCATCCTTAGAAGACAGACTGTAAATGTTTATATTTGCAATGATGCATGATGTATTGATTAGATCTCTGTTGTAAATATATACTGTTAATTTTGCCATAGCTGCATATTCTCCAAGTTTAAGTTTCTAATCAGATATTTTTTTTTCTATGATATCCTATTAACTTTCTTTGGTGTTCCATATCTTTGACTCTTTGCAGAAGAATGTGATTACCCTGGTTATATTCTAGCAAGCTCAAATGATAACAGCTTCCTATCACTTTCAGCTTTCCACTTCAATAAATGTGCATTTGCCAAAATGTATCTGAAAAAAATGGGTCTAAGGCCAGTAACTATATATTTTTTTCCAAGCTCTCACTTTTTTTTTTTTAGACATCCTGGTCTCTTAGATGATTATTAAAATTGGCCACATCACAGTTGCCATGCTGCAAGATGGAGACCAGCATGTCTGGAGGATGTCAGTTTAGCAACGGAAAATGCCTGAGAAAGCTATAATTCCTGAATTTTTTCTGGTTACTTACTGCAATACCACAAAATAATTATTTCACAAAATACATCTAGACAATGAGTATCTATGCTTAAGAATCTCATCAATTAATGACTATAGACTCTGTACTTCTTGTGTTGAATAATTGCCATATAATTTTCTACATTTTTTTTGCAAAATTTGGACAGCTTGTTCTCTCAGTATTAAATCTGGCAGGGCTTATATTTCAAAGAAGAGAAGCCTTTTTTAATAAAATTTGAAAGGAATATTGTTCTCATAGTGCATCTTAGAAATTGGACCATATGGCGATAGGCATCTGATGGGAACAGGGGAAGTGGGGGGGGGGAGACAAAATGTGTACCATGACATTGAAATGTAAACTACATGAACTTACAGTATATCTGACATCGAGATGCAAATATGAAAGGCTGGAGTTTATCTCATGATAAACATTTCATCATTTTTTCATCATCACAGTTTGTACCAGATGCCTAGAGCAAGATATGTGTAAACAAACTCTCTATAAAAATGTAGATTTACTGTGTGGAAAAGAAACTATGCCTCCCAACCATTGCAGGGATAATCTGTCAGTTTGAACTACTACACTTACCTCACATCACAGCAATTTTCTTTTTTATAATAACATTCTTTATGATCCTTACATAAATTTAGTGTAAAAATATGCCATCTTTTTTTTTTGTACCTTATTACTTCTGCTTGTAATTATTAGATCACAAAGATTCAGAAGAACTGTCTAAATCCTTTATCTGGTTACAGGTATCTTTCATTGCATTAATGTATTTGATATATTGCTATAATTGTTGGTGCACATGTTCTTTATTGGCTTCTCGGTGTGGTAACCAAAGAGGACTATTTTTATGCTCTTTCTGCGAGCTATTTATATACAGCAGTACCTGACAATAAGTGAACCACTCTGCAATGGAGCTGCTTTGCAGCTTCCAAAGGCAAGCAATAATGCTTTCAGTAGCATAATTTATTACTTTTATCTCAGTGTCATGAATATTATAGCTGAGTCTTTTTATCAATAGGCTTTGTATGGGTTGGAATCAAGATGATAGACTCAGATAAGTTGTTCACCATTACCTTTTCAGTACGTGTAACCACCGGGCTTATGACTGGGCCAAAAATCAGGGAGAAACAATGGTGAGACCACTTTAAAACCATGTTTTAAAATGTGTTTGGGAAATCGTAAAACAAGTATGCAAACTTATATCCATTAAGACAGCAAGACATTTTCAAACAAACAATAAGATTGCACTTATGGAAAGAAGCAGATGAAGCAGTCATATTTAGATTTGAGATGTATTCCTGTGAAATGAAATAGGAAGATCTCTATTACAAGTAGCAAAATAATATCAAGAAAGATACCTACACTGACAGCTGGTGAAACAGAAGGGACATTATTTTTCTTTTCTTTTCTTTTTTACCTACACCTAGGAATTCTCTGATAAAGCATAAACTTTGAGAATCCTGGCCTGAATTCTCAAAGCTTCTTTCAGACCTTCTATAACTCCAATAACTTTAGCTACCAATTTTAAAAATCTGTCTCCCCAGTTTTTCTTCTTTTATCTTGATGTCATGGCAATCCAGATACAGTATTTGCACAGCAATTGATCCAGAATAATTCACCTATGGAAACACAACCAGAGAGGATCTTTAGCAATTATTATAGCTCTTATTTTCTGTCTATAAAACCTTAAAAAATAAAGTTAAAAAAAATACTGTCTGCTGTTTAAAATGCCGGAATATGTTGTTTTTGTTGCAAAAGATAGCACCAATACCATGCTGGGCAGAATTATGTGTATCCATTTGGAATGAAAAATAATCCTGTAAGTATCCAACTTTAAATTTGGGTTTCTTTAAACCATATCTATGGAAGGGCAAACCTGAATCAGGGGGGAAGAAACAAGATAGCGACAAGGCTGCAGCTTTAACAAGGAGCAAAAAGGTTCTCTACTTCTAAATCCACATATCCTTTAAAATTTTAAGATTTATTTGATAGATAGATAGATAGATAGATAGATAGATAGATAGATAGATAGATAGATAGATAGATAGATAGATATAAACCTGAATCAGAACAAAGCCTGTCTAGCTTTTTGTCCTTTCCAGAAAACATAAGGTTACCTGGCTATTTCAAAAAGCATTGAAGAAAAAAAGCTCTATTCTTCAAAGAGTCCAGTACTGCTGTAAGTGCTCCAGGCTTTCTAATTAATTAATCAATCAATCAATCAATCAATCAGATTTCTTGACCGTGGTGTAAAGTTTAGGAAGTACATTTAACTGCTGTCTGCTCCGCAGAGTTTTTTCTATTTTTTTTTTTTTCTAATGGAACCAAAATTTAAGACCTAGTAATCTGACCTGAAGCAGAACATAACTTTCCTGGGCTGCAAAACCCAGCCACTCAGTGACCTAATGATTATTCTCTGGTATGTTACTTAGATGAACTGCTGTGAACACTCCTAAATGATTGTTTTTTGGCATCCCAAATCTACAGGTAATAAATTGGTTGTGAGAAAAAGTTCTGCTACAGTTCATGAGAACATTAGAAATATTGCTGTGTCAATACTGGTTTTTTGTTTGTATTTACATTTACATCAGAAGATACCAAATCTGTAGAAGAAATAAATTACATACTCAGAATACATTAGGGACCCCAAATAACCACAAGATTTATTCTGAATAAATTATATAAATGTCTAATTTTCATGTTTTTGTGCTGGATATATAATGTATTTACAGAGACTTTGACAAATATCATTTGAGTTAGTTCTATAGTAGTCTTCTTTGGGGATGATATTCAAACTATTGTTAATATAATTTGAGATGAGACCAAGTTTTAAAGAAGTTAGCACACTGTTGAATTATATATAAAAAATGAAAAATTCAATATGAAAACTTTGGATTTATCAAACTTGGAACATACCCAAAAATATGGTTTTGCTTTGTTTTAAAAAAACTACTACTTTAGACTTAAAATCCTGGATTAAAAATATGTGCTCACTTTCAGCCTATAAATTGGATTTTTATCAATGACATGGGAATGGAACAATATGATTCTGCATGCTCAAATCTTAATTTATTGTTTAAATTAAGTTGCTGTTATGTAGTTATTGTAAATTTTTCTTTTAAAAAAATGTGTTTATTTTGTTTCTGGCAGCAGGTGGCGGGGGGGGGGTAGTTCCCTGAATCCAAGAGGTTATGAAAGTTTCATTATGGAAAAGATGATGCCAATAGCCCTTTAAAAGCTGGTGGTGCTTCCACTCCTCAAGCAGTCCTTCTTGGATAGAATATTAGATGAGAAACACTTTTCCTTTTTTGGTGAAAGTTGTTGAGATGATAGTTTGGGGTGAAGTGCTCTAGAGGAAGAAGATTATCTGGGCCCTTATCAGTCAGGGTTCAGATTGAACAGAAACAGCTTGGTTGCTGTCGAGACCAGGTTGGGGAAAGTGTGCCTATCCTGGTTATTTTGACCTATGAGTAGCCTTCCATCAACCATGGTATCTTTATTGATCGCCTGAAAAAATTGGGGATTGAAGGCACTGTTCTCCAGTAGTTCTGAACTCTCCTTAGCAGACAGTTCCAATCAGTGGTGGTAGGGGAGGAGATAACAGCATGGTGGTTGTTGCCTGGTGAAATACTGCAGGGGTTGGCTCTCTTTCATCTCCCACATTATTTAATACGTGCATGAAACCATTGAGGAGGAGTCATCTGGCAGTTTAGATTCATCAAAATACTGATGGTACCCAGGCTATACTGGAGATGTTGTCAAAGTTTTGACCCAGTGCTCAGAAGTGAGGGTCTGGTTGGGAAGAACAGGCTAAAATTGAACCCTAGCAAGATGGAGCTACTGTTTGTACATTACCATTCTCCTACAGTCCTAATGGTAGCTCTGGATAGGATTGCATGACCCAGAAAGAAAATGTCCACAACTTGGTGGTCTTCCTGGATTCATGGATCCTGCAGCCAGTAGAAGAGCCTTTGCCAGACTTCAACTGTGGGATGTGAGGACCTTACTGCAGTCTAAATATATTATAGTATTAGTGCTAACAATATACATCTATTTTCTCATATTTTTTATGATTATGATTTTTTCCCCAGTTGGTATTTTCTGCTAGTCTTATAATGCATTAAGGTAGAAAATATTTTATCAAGTTCAGACCCAAGGAATCATCCATGGGAGAGGATTTTTTAGATGCCATAAAGCAAGTCTATGCAGCCATTTCAGCTTCCAAATTAGTATGTGATGTTGCATAGGACATGTCTTCTTCCTTCACTAAGCTTGATGGGTGGGTTATATAACTCCCTTCCCATTAACTAGGCAGTGGCAACTTCAAAAACACTATTCCAAAGCTGCACTCAGTCAAAAGGAAACTCACCTGTTGTCTACGTATTTGTCCTCCTGAAGAACTTCAGTATTTTATCGCTACTTTATTATTGTGATTTATTTATTTATTTACTGATTAAATTTATATAGGTGTCCATCTCACAGGTGTGACTCTGGGCAGTGTACAAGCACCCTATTTCCCTGGAATCCCCAGTCCTGTTTGGAGAAACAGGTTTTGAGAGATTCCTAAATGGCAATAGGGTTGGAGCTAATCTCACCTTGGAGGCAATGATGTTCCAGATAATGATGCTATGGTGCACTTGTGATTATTATGTAAGGTGATTATTATTGCTGCTTGTACTTTTTAAAGATTTTTCCCCCATAGGCTGCCCTTAGTTTTAAATGCTTTTATTATTTCTTTGATTGCTATATTTATACTCTGGTTTTTCTCTCAGGAGCTCAAGCTGGGATATATAACATTCTTGCCTCCAATTTTCCCTCACAACAATCCTGTGAGAAAGGTTGGCTTGAAATACAGTAATCTTCTTTGATTGAGAGTGAACTTGAAGCTTGGTCTCCCCAGTCCTAGTCCAAAATCTGGCTAGCAATACTTCAGCCCCATTGCAGAAATTGAAGGACAGGCTTGTCAGAAGTAGTTTAGGCCAGTACTATAGTTCTAATAATTGCATGAAAAAGAGTACTTCAGTGAACTATAACCTTTACACAGTTTCTTAAACAGTGGTCACTCTCAGCATGACCTGAAAATGCAAGGAAATGGACGGTGCACACTGGATATGTAAACTATATATGTTATCTACTACAGAGTTTTAGATACATTAAAACCCTACATTAGGCTATCAATTCATAAATTCATTAACCTAGATTCCATAATAATATAATTTTTACAAATGTATTGCTTTGTGTTAAGGGAACCTGATGGACTGAAAAGTAGCATGTATTCTATTTGGTTGTCATCCCTTCTTATCAAGTAGCACTCAAGGCAGCTGAACTCTTTAAATATTAAATATTTTAATGTAGGATTGTGTATATGTTTAAATCAGTTCAGAAGATCAATGTTGTTCACTTCTCACATCCAAATCATTTCAGATCAAATATCCAAATTGGTTCTGATTCATTTATTCTGATTTGGACAATTTGGACAATTAAACAGCATAAGTATAGAAAATATTTGCATCCATCTAAATTGATCTAGGTGCATTTGATTCACTAGATCAAGTTGATTTTATGTTTTAAATCAGTTGAATTGA
This sequence comes from Python bivittatus, assembly GCF_059951505.1. NCBI lineage: Eukaryota > Metazoa > Chordata > Lepidosauria > Squamata > Pythonidae > Python > Python bivittatus. The sequence goes on from NW_028277034.1 coordinate 28,102,214, forward strand.
TCTGAATCAATCTGGATCATTGAATATTTGTGTGGGCCAATTTTAAATATTCATTGACATAGCTGCCTAACAGCAGCTCTTTATAAGCTCCTGTAGCTAATTTCAGGGCTGTTGTTGGAGCTACTGAGCTTCTTGTCTTGGGGAGATATGTTTTTCCCCATGTTGTTTAACATCCACATGGAACTGCTGGGAGAAGTCATCCACCAATTTGATTTCTCCCAGTCAAACTGAGTCAGTGGCTCATGCATCCAAGCAGGATTTCTGCCAGATCTCCCCCTCTCTTTACCTGGGTTCTGGATTTAGAAAAAGAACCAGATAGCACTCAAACTTGGTTCAGTTTCAGAAGCTGAGCAAGCAAAGTGAAGAGGAAAACTCAGAGTGAGTTTTGACAGTGATCCTGCTCTGTACATGCATAGGCCATCTGGCTTGAGCAGACCAATCCAAACCTTTATGAGAACTTCCACTCTTTTTGGACAAGCTACTTGCCAGCTTGTACAAGCAATACTTGTTGTGCAGTCTTAGGGAGGCCTAGAACTCAGTGTCCTGGCTTCTAGCCTGGTGCTTTAACCACTAGACCAAACTGGCTCTCTATATGTATTAAGAAGGAGTACTTCTACATGCAATTATAGCATTATATTCTTAATCTCTCATCATCCAAAAGGTATTCAGTCTATTTTCAGAAATAATAGAGACAATGCTTCAATGTGAAGCCTAGTTCCTAATTTAAACATGTAATATAAACAGACCATCCAATTTAGGGCTACCAAATTTTACATTCGATCATAGTCACAGTCATAATTAAAATTCCATTTTGGCCACGTTGGCTGAGAATTCAGAGAGTTGCAGTTCCAACGTATCTGCTATATTTTAGGAAACTCTTCTAAGCTACTTTATATAACATTTTTTCAAGTTTTCTTTTCCCCTGTGAACTATGATATATAAGGAGAATGAAACAAAGGTGTACATTCATTATCTTTTTTTCAGAATGGAAAAAATAACTTTCAGTTACTAGGAAGCCAGGTAAATGATATGCCATGGGTTAAGAGACTAGGTTTAAAAAATGTGATTGTTAACAATACTTCTCAACAGTATTAATTTTTGAGATAGCACAACATGTAAAATATGTGAATTGTATACATTGTGATCTCTGCAGATTGTCTAAAGTGTGAACCTGGAAGTGTCTCCAGTCCAACAGCAAACAGGTTCTTGGCATTATTTCATTTAATTCCACTAATTTTGAATTTAACATAACATAGAAGTTGCTTCTTTTTTTTTGGTATCGTTTTTGAATAACGTTAATCTCAGTTTATATCATCTGGTTGGATTGATATTTAAAGAGATTACATGCTTATAATTGATTGATAACTTGTATGTGTACTATATAACTATCAACCAGGAAAAAATCAAAATGATTATATAATAAATGATATGATTACAAACAAGGCCTTGAAGGATCTTCTAGATACACTGCACAGTTCCTTCAGACTGCCTTTTAAAAAAACAAGCAGCAGCAGGAGAAACAGGAAGAGAGGGACGAAGCTTAGCTAAACTGGCTTTAAAAAAAAGCTTAAGAAAACTAAAAAAGAAAAGAAAAAACTGAAAAAAGAATTACAAAAAAACAAAGAAAGAAAAAAAATGAAAATACCAAACCATTAAACTATTACTTTACAGTTTTAAACCTGTTGTAATGAATAAGAAGGGACGATACCACTTCCCTTCCTATAATGGCTGCCTAACTACAGGGAAAAATACCTTTCCTGAATCTACCTACAGAGGCCGGCTTTTGACTTTGGCACTTTCTGTATGCAAATATGTGCTCTGTCCCTGAGTCAAAAACTGGCATCCCCAGGTAGATTTGGGGAAAGTATTTTTTTGAAACCAATAGTCTGGTTCATAGGAGACAACTTTCTTAACAGTTAAACATCCTAAAATCCTTTTCTATTTATGTTCTATGTGTTGTTCCCTAAAAAGGCATTTTTTCTCTTTCCAAAAAGTTAATTGCTTCTAGACGGTTAATTGCTTTACTGGGTCTTCTTTTTCCATCTCCACAAAATACTTTCCTTCTTTTAGAAACTAGGTTGATTACTATATTCCAGCATAGTAATTACTTAGTTCGGTTATCAGTCTGTCAACAAGCTCTCTATGTTCATTTCAGAGTTTATTTCATTCTACTACCTGGTAATTTTGTTTGTTTTTGAGAATTTGACCATGAGATTTTTGCTTAAAAAGAGATGCAAGCACAGTTAGAATCCTCCAAAGATGGGTTTTATTGTTAGGGAACTATGAAATGAGATAGTTTCAAAGTGTTTACTCTAACACTGAGTTCAGTTCTATGGTTGTGTTGTTAGAAATAACACATGTGGAATTCAACCACAAAAATTAGGGTGAAATTAGATGTAATATTCAAAACAATGTTAAAGCTGAAAATAGCAACCCTGTCAAAAGAAGCTGACTTACATGTAATGTTCCCATGACTTGCAAATGGCAAATAGAACAGAAATGGATAAATGGGAAATGGGATATTGTCATGAAATGAGTTAAGCCACTACCTTCCTAGAGTTCAGGGGACAGTATTCTTCCTCCCTCCCCCACTCTCTCTCTCTCTCTCTCTCTGTATATTTGATTGATTGATTGATTGATTGATTATGTCCCATCAAGTTGGTGTTGATTCTTAGTTACACATAGTGACCTACAATATTGTGCAAAAGTTTTAGGCAGTTGTGAAAAAATGCTGTAAATTAAGAATGCTTTCAAAAATATATATAGTAATTGTTTATGTTTATCAATTTACAAAATGCAAAGTGAGTGAACAGAAGAGAAATCTAAATCAAATCAATATTTGGTGTGACCACCCTTTGGCTTTTTTACATTTTGTAAATTGATAAATATAAACAATTACAATATATATTTTTGAAAGCATTCTTACTTTACAGCATGTTTTTACACCTGCCTAAAACTTTTGCACAGTATTATAGGTGACACATAGTGACACTTAGTGACCTTCTCCAATATGATCTGTCTCCAATCTGGCTTTTCAAGATATTCATCACTACTGCAATAGAGCCATCCACTTTCCTGCTGATGGGTATAGTACATATAGAGTATGTGTATAATATGTTGTATTGAGAGCACTAATTGGCTGTTAAATAGATTGTTACATTTTTAAACAAGAACCATGGATGATGGGTAAACTGTCACAAGGAAAGTTTCTGAGTTAGAAAGCGGGCCAATGAATTTGATAAATATTAAAAATATGGAGTTGTGTGAAGGTGACAATGTAGATAGTGAATATTCAGTACACATATTCCATAAAACAAATGCATTATTATTACTATGTAATAACGCTACTGTCTAGCACTAGGGTCATTAATAGGATACCTCCAATATACATGCTTATGTGTGAGAAATAGGGTTGGAATCCATTTACCATTTTTGCTGAGACCATCAGACAAAACCAGTTTTCAACTGCCATGGATAGTGTGATTTCTTTTTCTTCCCCAAATATGTCAGGAGGAAAAGCCTTCCTCCTAATAACTTTTCAAGCCCAGATACTAAGCCAGCCACTGGGAGCCAAAGGTTTGTGAAAATGAAGTAAAAATTATTTCTATTTTTGATGGTACATCCATGTCAGCTATTTAATCTAGCTCTGACTTTACTCCTATAAGATTGCCTCTGGACATGACAATATCTGATATTAGTTGTTTCAAAATCAGTACTTAATTTCATTACTATAGTAATATAGATTTGATATATTTTGGTTGTTGTTCCCTTTAAGCATGAATGAGCAACATGAATTGATGTGGTTTATGATTCTTTTTTTTTTTTTTAAGTATTGTTTTTACCTGGGCACATGCTAATATTATATATCTTTGGAGCCAATTGGTAAATTTATACCTGCACAAAAACACATTTCCAATAGAATTGGGACTATGCCATCAATCAGTACATGCTTCTGTTAGTACTGTGATCCCTATAGTATGACTGCCCCTTTGCTATCCTTCCCCTATTTCTTTGCCTGCTTACCACCTCTATTATGGAGGCTGCACCATTAGTTAATCTTATTAATTCAATGTCGCATGAAATCAGAGGTGGAAAGTGTATATCAAATTGTAAAAGGAATAAGAGTCCTGAATCATGAAGTTTGCATTGCCAGTTACCATTTAAATCTTTATTAGTGTATTCATTAACTAACCAAGGAAGGCAAAGCATAGGATATCAGATAAAAATATTTTTTTAAAAAAAATCTGTAAAACTTAACAGATTCTGACAAAAAGCAGAGAGGCGACATCCTTTCTGTTAGAACAGAAGCCTTTGCATCTATGCTGCTTGCAGGATCATTACATTTATTTGGACTGCTGGTACTAAAAGGTCCTGAGTAAATATGAACCATATTGAATCAATAAGATTGTGGCCAGTAGCATGAAAATCTATAGTACTTGTCTCTGTGTTTATTTGATGCCATCATAAATGGCACCAGCAAAATCCATTATCTTTTGTGTCAAGCACTTAGAAATAGATGTAAGGCAACCCCAAGGGAAACCATTTATTTACAGTCTTGCTGCTGATTTAATTGTAAGAACATATTTTATATTTCAGAAGATGCCTGAAGATAACAGACCAGCTTTGCACCTACAGCCCATACTAGAGAAATCACATTACTCTCCCTTTTGTAAATAATAAATAAATAAATAAATAAGGATTCACTGTCACTATTCTATTGCAAGTGAGACTACATGGCAAGTGAGTATCAAATATGAGACAGGTTATAACCATGTCATATATCTATTATTATTATTATTATTATTATTATTATTATTATTATTATTCAGTTGTACATAAATTGTGTCTTCTGCCTTTTGGGGCATTTTCTACATTATTTTATATCAATACTTGCTCACCACTTTCCTTAGGATGTGTCTTTTCATGACTAAAGAATCATTCCTTTCTGTGTAATTTTCTCATTCTTCCTAATGAGTAAATGGCCAGTTTTAACTACTATAGGCAAGCACTTCAAGAGCACAGGCATCTTTTAGGATCAGTCAAGAGACATATCTAGTACTACATTCTGCTTTTATTGCTACAAGCTAGATACTGATGATTAACAACTTTTGGAGGTGGGATATGAAGAGTTTCTGATTCAGAATTTCATTAGATGGTAAATCAGAGTACAAATCCTTATCCAAAATCAAGATATTTCTTTTTATCTCATGAAAGAGAGAACCTAAAGCTCTTAATACAAGAAGTATGTCTGAGAAAGGTCTCAGGCTAAATGCCTTATGTTTGCTTAATAACAAGTACATAATAGTCTTGGCTTTCAGTAGGTGGTTGAAAGGATTTATTTCTGTTGAAATGAACAGTTCATGAGAGTACCTAGATAAATTGATGATTCTGCACACACACTGGAATATATATATATATATATATATATATATATATATATAAACAGTAAGTGTGTGTATGTGCGTGCATGTGTGCATGCATGTGCATGTGTGTGTGTGCGTGTATTTATGTGACACAGAGAGATACACAGACTATTGCATGAAGTAATAACCAGGTAATTTTTTTTCTTATAAGTGATGCAGTGAATAATGTACCTTCCAATAAAACCTCTGGAGTTCTATAGGGGAAAAAAAGAGAACCATAGATATCTTCATCCACACTTATAAGAAATGTGCACTGAAATGAAAGTGTTTATGTTGTTGTTGCTTTGCTTTGTTTTTTTCAAGGTAAATGCACTCAGGACCAGACAAATGGTGCTAAACTACTTAGCTCCATTAACTTTAGAGGTACAGTACTGTGCAAAAGTTTTAGGCAGCTATGCTGTAAAGTAAGAATGCTTTAAAAAATATATTGTAATTGTTTATGTTTATCAATTTACAAAATGCAAACTGAGCAAACAGAAGAGAAATCTAAATCAAATCAATATTTGGTGTGACCACCCTTGACTTCAAACCAGCATCAATTCTTACACTTGCACACTTTGTACACTTGCACAAAGTCAGGGATCTTGTAGGATTAGACTCAGGTGTGTGATTAACCAATTATACCAAGCAGGTGCTAATGATCATCAATTTCATATGTAGGCTGAAACACAGTCATTAACTGAAACAGAAATAGCTGAGTAGGAGGCTTAAAACTGAGTGAGGAACAGCCAAACTGTGCTATAAAGGTGGGGTTGTGGAAGACAGTTTCATGTCACAGGTCATACACCATGGCAAGACTGAGCACAGCAACAAGACACAAGGTAGTTATACTGCATCAACAAGGTCTCTTCCAGGCAAAAATTTCAAACCAGACTGGACTTTCAAGATGTGGTATTCAAGCTCTTTTGAAGTAACACAAAGAAATGGGCAATGTTGAGGACTGTAAATGCAGTGGTTGGCCAAGGAAACGTAATGTAGGAGATGGGAGACACATCATGCTTACTTCCCTTTGACACTGAAGGATGTCCAGCAGTGCCATCAGCACAGAACTGGTGGAAACCAGTGGGAACCAGGTACACCCATCTACTGTCCAGAGAAGTCTGATCAGAAGTGGTCTTCATGGAAGTATTGTGGCCAAAAAGCCATACCTCTGACATGGAAACAAGGCTAAGTGACTAAAATATGCACGAAAACATAGGAACTGGGGTACAGAAAAATGGCAGCAGGTGCTCTGGACTGATGAGTCAAAACTGGAAATATTTGGTTGTAGCAGGAAGCAGTTTGTTTGCCGAAGGGCTGGAGAGCAGTACAATAATGAGTGTTGGCAGGCAACAGTGAAGCATGGTGGAGGTTCCTTGCAAGGGTGGGGCTGTATTTCTGCAAATGGAGATGGAGATTTGGTCAGGATCAATGGTGTCTTCAATGCTGAGAAATACAGGCAGATACTTATCCATCATGCCATACCATCAGGGAGATGTGCGATTGGCCCAAATTTATTCTGCAGCAGGACAATGACCCCAAACATACAGCCAATGTCATTAAGAACTATCTTCAGCGTAAAGAAGAACAAGGAGTCCCGGAAGTGATGGTTAGGCCCCCACAGAGCCCTGATCTCAACATCATCGAGTCTGTCTGGGATTACATGAAGAGACAGAAGGATTTGAGGCAGCCTACATCCACAGGAGATCTGTGGGTAGTTCTCCAAGATGTTTGGAACAACCTACCTGCTGAGTTCCTTCAAAAACTGTGTGCAAGTGTACCTAGAAGAATTGATGCTGTTTTGAAGGCAAAGGGTGGTCACACCAAATTTTAATTTGGATTTCTCTTCTGTTCACTCTCTTTGCACTTTGCAAATTGATTAACATAATTACAATGTATATTTTTGAAAGCATTCTTACTTTACAGCATTTTTTCACACCTGCCTAAAACTTTTGCACAGTACTGAATGAATACTCATATTTTCTGAGGCAACATCTTGAGTTAAGCCTTATTCAAAGTGGAGCAGTGCCTCATAATGGAGGCAGCTATAGTACAAGGTGTTCATTTTCAGTATTTTTTTTTAAAGAAGAAAGAGAATGTGTATGCACTGAAATATGAATGGTAAAGACAATTTGAGAGGTTAGAATTGAACTGTGATTGGCTGAGACATTTCCATTCCTGGTTAGAAGTAACCATGCAGCCATTATGCAAATTGAAGAGCTCTGGATGCATGATAATAAGTTCTAACTGAAAGAGGTTCACATTCTGCATGGGAGAAGCAATAATTGTAATGACAGGAGGTTAATCAGCCCCACACAGCCAATCAGGATGCAAAAATATGTGAAGCAGAAATAGCTTTACAGCTGCTGAAGCACAAAGTTTACAATTTTCCATTGCTGTAACATGTTTGCAAGGAAAAAAAACAAAATATAAGTAAGTCTCCTAAAAAAAAAAAAAGTTCTACAATTTCCACTTGTATCCTAATTAAGATTAATGTGAATGTGAAAAGTTGTTGACACTGTAAAAGTTAGTAACCCAAGGCATGTCTGAGGAAAATGCCTTTCAAGTTAACTTAATTGAAATAATTGTAATACTCTAAAAACAGAACAAAATGGAATACATTGGCATAGGCCAAAACAGCTTAGAGCTATAGCCTGAATTGTATTTGCTGACTGAATAATGTTATTGCATGGCATCCTATAAAGATATATTATTTAACTTCCATGGAAGGGAGATAATGTAATAATAGCTAATTCTAGTACAGGAAGCAAAATAAAAAAGTTGACTGTGTCAGACAAAATTTTATTTTCATTTTGCCTTCTTTGTCTACTAATACTCTTAAAATATATTATCTCTTTGTTTATTTTTCTTATCCAAGATCTCTATGGGACATCTTCTTTCCTGAGAAATGCTTAGCTAATTTTAGACAGATATGTTTAGACATATTTTGTTTGTTACTTTATAACTCCTGAGGGATTGGAATACTGTTAATACTGTTGGTAGCTTATTTTAAATGCTTTGTTGTGATATTATTTTACTATTGTAATAATAACAATAATTTACAGAGAAGTCCTATAGTTCTACAACAGTTACCCAGAATCTCAAAAGAGTATATTAGAGTTCCCACTCTGAGGCTGGTAGGCCTCTTGGGGTAGAAAATCCAACATTAAATTTCCCCCTCCCACTTCCTGCCAGGAATCAAGGACAGCTCAGTCAAAGGTCTGGATTTTCCAGTATCTGAAGCCTCAAAAAGGATCATTCAGGGCTAGGTAGTTTTGTTTACCTAGAATTGTTTTACCCTCTCTAGCCATCTGCCACATTCCCAAACTACAATAAATGTAATTTAATCTGGAGCTAGTATAACTCCCTAGCACCTTGCCACAAAGCTTTACCAAAAAAGGTAAGATCGTAGAGGAAACTGACAAAATATATTGTAATTGTATGTGTGTTTGCTTCTGTGTCTGTTTCAGAGCCTTTGGAGTCTGTTAATGTAATGTTAACCAATTAAAAGGAATACAGGAAGAAACAAGTAAATCAGCTTAACCTCAGTTCTCATTAATTGGTGGAAACCATACAATCATACAAAGTTACAAGGGCTCATTGAGGCCATCCAACCCTCTTCTCTGTACAAACATCCAAATTAAAACACCTCTACAAATGAATTCACACGCTTGCTTTAGCATGTGTAGAAATGAGGGGCCTACCACCTCCTAGATAATTAGATTTATTGTCAAACTGCTCTTATTAAACACTGCTCTTCCTTGCTATGTTTTTTTTTTCTAATATTCAAGAAAAATCTGTCTTCTTGTAACTTAAGACTATTATTCTATGTCCTGCACTGAAGTTAAAGAATAGATCTTGATCTTGTTTCAGTGTGACACTGCTTCAGGTACTTGAAGGGTCAGTCTGATTTCTCTTAATTATCATAGGCAGTAGAGTAATCAAGTTGGAAACAACATCAGGAATACAAACCACTAATAATTCCCAGATGAAGAGTCTGCAGTCCAGAACCAGATTGCAGAAACCAGAACCAAGGTTTTGGCAACTCAAGAGAAGACTAGAAATTGGAAAAGATTTCAGTAATCAAGAGTCTAAAAATGAAGGTGTTTAAGACTGAATTCAGCTGCAAGCCATTCAAAAAGCCATTGTAAAGTTTCTGTTCAGGAGCAGAATCTTAAATGGATATTTACATAAGCAGTACTATATTTGCTCCTTAAATGGATACTTCTATGCCTTGGAGACAATTAGAATGATATCCTCTGACACTGGCAGTCCTAAGACTGTGGAGAGGGGGACTCAACTTATTTCTTGAAGTCAAACAGATTTGGACGTTTGACCCAAATAAAGTGATTTTGAAGATCCTTTTTAAGAAATCAGGATCACCATGGTTAACTCCCATAGAAGTTCACTGCTCTTCATGGAGCTCTAGTGTCTTTCACAGAAGAGCAGGACGTTGACAACATTCTCAAGCACATACATTTTTTAAAACATAATAAAAATGAAACAAAAGATGGCTGCCATAGCATGTCCTGTCTCACTGACTCCATTGGCCTTTCAGAACTTCTTGAGAGTGTCAGCCCAAGGTCATCCGGTAAATATCATCACTGGATAGGGATTTCAAATCACCTTTACCAGAATTAATCTAATTATGTTACTACTATATTACAGTTTTTCTCATAGTTTATTTTTACTTAATTTGCACGTATGAACAAATAAACTAGCAGCAATGCAAAGAAAAATCACACCATTTTTTATTAACCCAGACTCTAAAAGCAATGCACACACATACACACACACCATATTTATTGCACAATTCTATTGACTTTGGAGTCTTGTAAACAAATTACAGTAAGGATCCAATTGCCTATTAATTTTTAAAATTTTATTTGATTTCTTCCCCTTTTTGGATTCCACACACAAGTTTGAGTTTACTAATGGAATTTCTTTTAAGAAGCAATAGAGATACTAATTTATAATTTAAGCAAACAGATAATATGAACATGTACTTTGTTTTGCCAGGAAATAGCAACAATATTTGCTAATCAGAATATATATAACACATGGAACTGAAATGATGAATTCAGTAAGATGTTCAGGTTAATATCATGATAATATTGAATTACAAACTACTTGGCCTTCAATTATAATTATTACAAACAAAAAAAATATTTCCCTCATTTTTCTAATTAAAATAAAGTTAATAAAAATCACATGGAAAATAAATAAGCTGCCCAAGAACAAAAGCCAGTTTTGAAAATAGCCATTAAGAGAAAAGCGATTCCAATAGTCGACAAAAGAATACATTTTGTCTCCCATTTCCCTAGCTGCTTCTTATTTAAGCATGAAAAGATGAATACTGAAAGTACTAGCAGATCTTGGAGGAACAAATCTTAAACCTTTTTATCTTGTTCTTACAGTCATCTCTGTGGTAGAGATTCACAAAACAAAGCTTCTAATGAACATGGCAATATTCAGCTCTTTAATGGATCGTGCATGTGAGATCAAAGAAATAATATATTAGATACCAGAATTGGGCTAAACATTACTATATCATTAGTGGGCTAGTGAAAGTTTTTCTCATTTATTTTAATTTTCCATGTCATCAGCAGTTGTGTTTAACTACCTCGTTTAGGAAAACTTAATACAAGTACAGCATAAAAAAGGAGTAACATGGGGGAGAAAAATTAGCTTTTTATTTAACGTATGTGAGAAAAGAAGAATGTTCATATCTGGATCAGAATCATAATTTATTATTGCTCTTAGAGGCAATACTGTTTTATGCACAGTTTTTGTACAGTTTGTAAAACATTTTAAGACTTTGGCTCTTTCCATTTTTACTGGTATGAAATGAAATAGCATCATTATGCAAGAATCGATCCTAAAAATGAATGATAGGGAGACATTGAATCAGGCTGCATCAACTGCTATGCTGCATCAAAGTTTCCAAAAGACTTTTAGATTAGTTATGTGTGAATGAAAAACTCTTATTTTTTCAATCTTCTTCTGCATGTAGAAATAATCTCAGTATATATCATCTGGTTGGACTGATATTTGGTGCTGTTTGTCTGTCTATAATATTCTGTATTGTATCTGTACTATTCCTGCCCAAACCAGGATCTCATGCAATTTTAAATTATTACTTCTCCTAGAAGATACTGAAACTAGCAGGCTATAAATACTGTATATGAAATTATTTTCTTTGAAGATGTTACCTACCCAGGTAATGAAATGTTTGCAAGAAAAGAATCAAGCTCAGAGAACCCCAAGGACTCCACAGTTTTCATTTATAGTTAGTTGATTACTAATTTACTTCTGAAATGACTATTTCTTCAAGGTTCACTGAAGATGCAGACTAATTGTTCTCATGGGCTGGCAAAGCTCAAGACATTATTTTGTCTACCCTCTTCAAAGAAATTGCTTGGCCATGCAGACTGTACATCTTAACTTCAAATCTTTGAGAGAAGTGTCAGAACTACGGGAGCCAGAAGTCAGAACTATGGGATCCTCAGTGAGATGTTTGCCTGTCCTTCCATGCATAGCTTTGATTGCTCCATTTCTATTTAAAAAAAAAGGCGGGGGGACATTTCATGCTCACCTCATTCTTGTTTACAAGAACAAGGATAATTAGGTGGTCTCTCTGAAGTTTATTTATTGCTACTGTACTATATACAGGAATAACATTCCCCTCCCTTTGGCTTGCCCCTATCCTTGGGTTCTCTTTCTTCCTTTTGTTTTCCCTCCTTATATGCCAAGGTCAACAGGTTTATTGCCAGTTCTGTATGTCTATGTCTACATATACTGTATGTGTGTGTTTGTGTGCATGCATTTAAAAAAATAAAATAAGTATATTTCTAGTATTTATTTATTGCATTAATATTTCTCTATTTTCTCATAGGCTCCCAATGGGCTACATGCATAATATAAGTCAGCTTAATTTGTATTTATTAGAATTTTGCTTAGTATGTACTATTATGTGGAATTTATATTTAGGTTTTCTTGGTAAGTCATAAATTTTGCTTTGCTGAGAGTTATTTGAATTTCTCTAGTACCTTTATTTGAGTTCATTTTAAATTCAGATTAATCACAGGTTATTCCAGACTCACTGAGAAGGAAACAATATTTTTCTTTAATATTTCTTTTTTCTTTTTTCCTAATGTCATGCATTGCTTTCAAGATCACGTTATCACAAATATTTAGAAAACACCTGGCGTTAAGAAGTCAAAAAAAAAAAAAAAAGGAGGAAAAAGTAGTTTACAAATTTCTCAGCACCCAGCTCCAGTTTCCTCATCTAATGACAAGAATGGGACCCCTTCTGTTCAAGTGCTGTGAGTGCCTGGTTTCACTAGAAATGGAATTCTTCTTTGGAGACCTACTGGCATCACAGT